>NW_027453845.1:17500-92500 GCF_040206685.1 Ascaphus truei | reverse complement strand
CGCTCCTCCGCTTCCCCGAGCACCAAATATATCAGTTTGGCGCTCGGGGAAGAGTTTCTCCTGCTCAGCGCGCATCAGCACGCATCAGCGCTTATCAGCAGGGAGAAACTATAGCCGCGCTGATAACAGATGCAGGGGCGTTCTGCATCTGTTCAGCGCGGCTCAGCACGCCTCAGCACGCCTGAGTGCTCTATGGCCCGGGCCTTATACAGCATGCCAAGAAGCTGCTCTCTCAGATACTTCATGCTGGGCTCATGGGAGTTGTAGTCCTTCCGCATCAAACCATTGCTTTCTGCACTGCATGCACAACTACACTTCCCAGCATCCCCCGCTCTGACTTCACATGTGATGATTAAATACGGTACTAACTGTGTGTTATATACACACGTGTGTGCATATATTGAAGTAGATATAAATAACTTGTGCAATAACAGAATAAGGTAATACCTGCCATAGAATCTGCCTATAAAGGGACATGCAATTGAAAGAGTCATACATTGTAAGTAGCTGTCTACTTTGCGCTGTAGACCCCAATACAAACGTACTTCAACATATTGGAATCTCTTTCATTTAAAGGTTCCACAGATCTTCTACAACAAGGGGGCGCAAACTTTTTTCCCTGCGCTCCCCTGCCGGATGTCCTCCTCTCCGCGTGCCCCCCTCCCTCCTCCTCCTTACCTTGATTCCTGGCGTCTGGACATCATGACGTCACATGACCCCGCGGTGTCATTTTTACACCGTGTTGCCATGGCGACGCGTCTCCAGATGCCGGCTGTATCAAGGTAAGTAGGTTTACAGAGGCCCTGCAGCTCCCCCTGCACTTAATTTAAGTGCCTTCGGGAAGCGCGCAGGGCCTCTAAACCCCGCGCCCCCCGCTGGTAATCTCGCGCCCCCCACTTTGCGCACCGCTGTTCTACAACACCGCTTTATAGGCAGAATTAATACAATCTATGTATTCACATACTGTACAATGGAATAAAGTGTTCTGAACGCACAGTCTCCACCAGCAGCAAATGCACAAGTAATCTCTCCCCCTCCCCGTGTCGGCAGTATTGCGAGCCCCCACCCATTTCACACCGCACGAGGCCACTCTATTTCCCCCCTCTTCCCATGTATATCCCCTACGTCTCACTCCCTCTTCCTCCCTCACTCTTTCACTCTCCCCTCCTCCCGCGTCACATTTATTTCTCTCCCCAGCGTCACCCTCTTACTCCCTCTTTTCGTCACTCACTCCCTCCCTCCTCTCACTCGCCCCACCTTCCGTCAATTACCCCACTCGCACTCAATCCCCCCACAAAATACATACCAACAAACACCACCCCCATAATTCATACAAACACCCCCATACCCCAAATCCATACAAACCCCCCAAAATACATATAACCCCCAATACATATTAAAAATAAACCACCCAACCAATACATTAAAAATACACCCGCCCCCGCCAACACATGTAAAAATACACCCGCCCTCCCAATACACGTAAAAATACACCCGCCCCCCAATACACATAAATATACACCCGCCCCCCATTAGATGTAATAATACACCTACACCCCAATACATATAAAAATACCCTCACCACCCCAATACATATGAAAAAAACACCCCCTCCCCAATACATATAAAAATACACCCAAACTCCAATACATGTAAAACTACACCCACCCCTCCCCAATACATATAAGAATACCCCCAGTACCCCAGAATACATATACAAAAAACGAGCACCCCCCCAATACATATAAAAAGACACCCACCCTCCCCAATACAAATAAAAATACACTCACACCCCAAATACATATAAAAATACACTCACACCCCAAATACATATAAAAATACACTCACACCCCAATTACATATAAAAATACACTCACACCCCAAATACATATGTAACGGGTGTTCCCTGTGAACACAGACGCTACTGATACTGTATATTACCTGTGTGGCTCTCAGGAGCCTAAGCCTCCGCTCGGGGAGCCTGGGGTACATATATATAACTCTATCTCGTGGTGCAACGCCTACACCTGGGAGGGATCCCGACAGGGCGGGAGGGAAGGACTCAAACCAATGACACACACTTGGTATGAATAAACAAGAATAACCTTTACTGATGTAACGGATTTTCTGGCCTAGCCTGACCCACCCAATCTCACATTGGCCCCTGTGGTCTAACCAGTCCCCATTACAGTGTAGTGTCTGGTGGTGCACCTGTAGGCAACAGGACTCCTGAGTCTCCCGCATGATGTTGTGTGGGGATTGCCAACCCAGACAGGCAGCTGAGGTAGTGTGCATGAGTCCTACCTCTATCCAGTGCAGCGCCTCCACCTCATCAGGATCCCAGCGTCCGCTTGTGGATGGTCCTGGTGAGGAACTCCTCTGTGGTGCACTCCTCTGTGTAATCACTCCACACTTACACACGAGGGTATATTTGAACAGAGTCATCTTTATTGATGTACGGTGGGCCAGCTGACCGTCACAATGGATTCTCTTAGCCTTCCATTGTTCACCGTACTTCCCTTTAAAAGGTATCTCTTCCCTTAATTGGTGGATTCCCTATCCCCGTAGGGATATCTTCCCTGTGACCAGGTCCCTGGTCACAGTTCCATACACTGTCCTCTCAACAGCTTCTCAACTCCTCCTCTATAACTCAGCAAGAACTAACTTTTGCACAGTGCTGTGGCTTATGTATCCTCTGGGGGCTGGCACAACTCTGACATCACTAACCATGGATTCAGAGCATGTGACCACTCCCATCCATACATAGGGCACCTCACCAGGGTGTGAGGGCAAACCTCCATAATTACTGCTGGCATGCCCACAACTTACCAGGCCTTACTGTCAGCAGGAGAGATGACTATTAGCCATTTTACAGCATGGCTACATTCTCCCCCTGGTGAATCCCACCGGCCCCGGCTGGGACCTAAATTTGAAGTACCTTTCTTCAGGAAGCACTGTAAAATGAAAAACACACACACATAATTATTTCAACATTACAGTTGGCATGATAATCACCTTACGCCAAACGCGCCCGACAAGCAGCCACGAACTCACGCAACAGCTATCCTGTACCTCCTAATAATAGTGTCGGGGGTCAGGTTTCTTAACCTCCCGATCCCCCATGTCTAGGACAGTGATACTATAATTCCGTGGCAACCCCCTCTCAGGCCGGTACACTACCTTGTGTTTGTACACATTCCTGCCAATGCTCCAAACCCTCATTAGGTGATCTATTCTCTCTTCAGCCCGGCTGCCTGTAATGGCACCTCCTTTGTTGACCATGTATTCTTCTGTGGTCTCCCTTAACCATCTATCCCTATTTTCCTCAATTTCCTCCATGAGGGGTTCTGGGACATATGGGTACTCCAGGCCGTGAGAAATTTTATACTTGGCTGCAATAGCCCTCTCAGCCCTGCTGATCCGAGTCAACTCTGCGTTCCATGCCCTCCCTGGCAGCACCCATGACAGGGGTTCGTCTGGGTCCACAGGGTCAGACAATATCTCTGGCCCCATAGGTTCTATATTATGCTGACATATTTGAACCCACCGGTCCTGCATCTCCCTCTTCTTCTGGGCCGGTGTAAATTCCCCTACCGCCCACCAATAATCCACCACGTCCTCTTTTTGTAACAAGAACAGCGTGCGGTCCATCCACCCCACATATCCCTCGAATAAGGGGGCCCACCATCGGGTCTCCTGAAGTCCTTCGGATCCCCACTCTAGCGAATCTCTTTCTTCAGTATCCCCCCACGAAGATATCCCAGAGATTCCTATTGAGTGGGGAGGATTAGACCACCTCTCCTGTTTGGAGCTCTCCTCCAACTTGACTATGGCCACTTTAGGCACCTATCTGGACTTGGATACCTTTCCCAACTGCCCTCCACCCCTTGACCCACCGTCCGAGGCATAGCTGCTCAGTCTCTCCCCAGTCCGTTCCTCACCAGTTCCCTGGGACCCTTCCGACACCCCCAAACTGGACGTGGACCCACAGGAAAAGGTGACTGGGACAGGGGCGTTAGCTAAGGCATGGGGTTGGGCATAGGGACGGGCAATGGGTATCCGCGAGGTTCCAACCCGCTCTCTACCCTCGGATAGTCCTGGATCACTGTGCGGACGATCCGCTGGTTGCGTCTCACCCTTCCTCGCCGCTTGCCAGCTCTTGGCCTTCACAGGTGACCGGGAACCGCCGCCCGATCACCGAAGCGTAGCTACTCTCCTTCCGGTCGCTCCGCTATCCCCGCCGGAAACGATGTTGTCACCGGAAACGGATACACCACCATCTTGGGATGGATCCCCATGCGGAATCTCTTCCTCCACGACGACGTCCGGAAGTTCCGGCGCCTGCACATGCACCGCCTGGGCCTGACATGGCCTCTCTTCTGCAGCTGTCTGTATTGGAGCTAGGTAAGCACAAGGGCTGTTCTTACCACTCCGCTGGTTGGGCATGGACCGCCAGTCGCCGCTGGACCCGCCGGTCCCCGAACAGGAAGGGCTCCGCCTCTCGACCTTCCGCTCCACTGGCGACACCCGGCTCTTCTCACCGCCACTCCCGGTAAGTGGTGCCTTCCTTCCGTTCCCTTCGCAGGATATCACCACGGGCCGGATCACAGCCCCAGACAACTCTCTGGGATCCTCATTGAAAGGACCCGCCGGCACCTGGTTCGGGGTCACCGATCGTGGTGATCGCCGTTTTTCCTCTCGGTCGGTACACTGACCGACCGCTTTCCTCCCTTCGTTCTCAGGCAGGACGATTCGTTCCGATCCCCATTCTCCGGGATCCGTGCCTTCCCGCCATAGAGCACCGGGAAGTTCAGCTGTCAGCATAGCCGTCTTCCCCGCGGGTTCCATAGATTGAATTGGCACAAAGGTAGACATAGGCCACAGATACTGTGTACCACACTGTGGACAGTGCCCCGCTGTACCCACGGTACCGCCTGGTATTCAGCATTGGCCCACCACAGTCTCTGTTCCAGCCACCCGGATTACCAGCACGCCTCCTGGTACCGAGTATGGCTGAGTGGTCACCATGCCCATTACTTCTTGGGGTTGATCCATCCTCTTTGTGGGAGTCACTCGCTGCAACGGTTTGCTCGCTAAGCTGGCTCCACGTGACTGACAAGCAGGGGTTGATTTGTCAGCCACTCCTTTGTCCAGCTCCACCCTCATCTGGCATAGTGGAACCCGCCCCCACTAGTAGCAATTATGGGCGGGTCCCACAACAGGATAGGATGTCCTTTAATTAAGGCCGCGCCTTCCTCAGTCCTGGAGGGCGTGGTTTCAGATTTCGCGCCAACACCCGAGCACCGCTCCTTATTTGGCGCCAATTCCGGCCAATTTCTTGCAACATCCCTGTCTCCTTCTCCGCAGGCAGCACTGATTACAGGGACTATTTTCTGTAATAGCACCGCCGGCTCACCAGCTCCTTGTTCCGCGGGATTCATGCCCACGGGGCATAATTGGAAACCACTCCCCCTGGTTGAGATTAGGGGGAGGTCCCATAGATTAATCGGTTGACTCAGCACTGGGGCTGAATTAGTCACTGTCCATGAGGGCGCGGCTGCAGCTTTCGCGCCATACCCCCCATCAGGGCGGGGTTTTCCTGTTGGCGCCAATCCTGGCCAACTCTCTGCAACTGTTGCAAATGCAGTTTTCTCCTCAGCAAGCCCACGCGGTCTCCCAGGGAAGCGGGAGCCGCCATCTTGGTTAGTATTCTGTATAGCGCTCACCGGCTGGTAAGCAAATTCTTCCTTTTCACCACACATTACAACAATGTCTTCAACACTGCCCTCCAGGGTAGTACCCTGCGGTCCTAGGCAGGACCAAAACGGTGCGGCTACAGCCTTCGCACCACTCCACATCAGGCTCGTGAAAGTCATTTCTGTAGCTTGCTCTTCGGCGGAACGTACACTACATGCGCTCCTTCCATCTACCTCCGTCCGCCATCTTGGACCCTCCGCACCGCGCGGATTCTCCATTCTTGCGGTCGCCATAGATGTATTGTGTTTATGATTATTGTACATGGAGCTCCTCTCTGCGGGGAAGCTACCACACCGGCACAATAAAGATTTCTCTGATGCACCACCTTGTGTACCTAATGTAGGTCTGACTTGTGTTTGCACTACCTCAGGCTAGGCTCACTCTCTCTGTGTCTGCTGTATCTCCTTCCTCCCAGTCTGTGCTCCCTTCGGTAAGTGGTCTGGAATGGGCTAGAGTACTCTGGAGCTTCCATGCAGTACTTGATGTCTACCTACTGTTGGCTAGCCTAGCGCAGACCCTCTCCAGGACTCCTGACTCATCACCAGGCTATCCTTCCAGGCATCTTACCAACTAGCACTGCCTCAAGGAGACCTGTAAAGCTATAGCCCCTCTACAAACCTCCAACTCCTTCCAGGCCCCTAGGTCGTCCCTGCGAACTGACTATTCTCCATCAGCCCCTGACTACTCCTAGGTCCGTCCCAACGCTGCACAAAATGACAGCAGACACTCTCCCTGTTTCCAAGTGACCTAGCAAAAGTCTGTCCTGTTGACAGGTCATCTCAGCAGCGCCTCCAAATGTAACGGATTTTCTGGCCTAGCCTGACCCACCCAATCTCACATTGGCCCCTGTGGTCTAACCAGTCCCCATTACAGTGTAGTGTCTGGTGGTGCACCTGTTGGCAACAGGACTTCTGAGTCTCCCGCATGATGTTGTGTGGGGATTGCCAACCCAGACAGGCAGCTGAGGTAGTGTGCATGAGTCCTACCTCTATCCAGTGCAGCGCCTCCACCTCATCAGGATCCCAGCGTCCGCTTGTGGATGGTCCTGGTGAGGAACTCCTCTGTGGTGCACTCCTCTGTGTAATCACTCCACACTTACACACGAGGGTATATTTGAACAGAGTCATCTTTATTGATGTACGGTGGGCCAGCTGCCCGTCACAATGGATTCTCTTAGCCTTCCATTGTTCACCATACTTCCCTTTAAAAGGTATCTCTTCCCTTAATTGGTGGATTCCCTATCCCCGTAGGGATATCTTCCCTGTGACCAGGTCCCTGGTCACAGTTCCATACACTGTCCTCTCAACAGCTTCTCAACTCCTCCTCTATAACTCAGCAAGAACTAACTTTTGCACAGTGCTGTGCCTTATGTATCCTCTGGGGGCTGGCACAACTCTGACATCACTAACCATGGATTCAGAGCATGTGACCACTTCCATCCATACATAGGGCACCTCACCAGGGTGTGAGGGCAAACCTCCATAATTACTGCTGGCATGCCCATAACTTACCAGGCCTTACTGTCAGCAGGAGAGATGACTGTTAGCCATTTTACAGCATGGCTACACTGATATGCATATAATATTCTTATACTCTAAAGTCCCAATGTCATTCACTCCCACTTCTGAGTGTATACCCCTTGCCCACCACTGTGTACCCCCACACCGTGTCCACAGTAACCCTTGTCCCGTGGTCAGCGCTGCCACTATGTGTGAGTACTCTGTAGGTGGTGCACATGCATAACAATACCTGCCCAGTGCGACGGCACCTGGGCGTTCACAGGATCTTCAAAAAAGATCCGATGACCTTCCTGGCGGCGTCCGGTTCCTCCGGTGAGATGATCGGTCAGGGCCGTCCACCCTTGGTACAGTTCCGCTCTCTCTACTGAGTAGGCTTGATCCCAAGCTTCTGGATGGGAAGCGCAGCGTCCGCTGTGTCCCTAACTAGCACTGTATATACTAATGGGGCAGGGTCCCTAACCTAGGGCCTGTCCCTGACGGACCACAAACTGACTGAGTGGCTCAGGGCTAACTCAGGCCTAGGGGGCTGCTGGCCTAGTGCAGTGGGTCACTGACCCCTGCACCCTCACCTCCTTCCCCTAGCCTCTACTGGCGCCGACTGCTTGTCTCAAACCCCGCGAAATGTATCCATCTCCTGTGCAGGGAGATCCTACAGCCCTATAGGCACCCTGGCGTCACGTGGGGTTCCCTAAGGCTCATGTGACTTGTAGTCCCTGCTTAGAGCCTTCTCCTGATTGGTGGGGGTTTGCGCGCTATACCTGCGCATGCGCAAGCTAGCCGAGGGCCTCCTCACTTCTGCCCTCACTGCGCATGCGCAAGGCAATAGAAAATGGCGGTGCCCTGCAACGGGAGCCGCCGGGAGTACCTGGCTACACATTTAACGCCGCGACGCTGCACCAACCGTCCACCCGAAGCTCCACTCGCCCAACACTCTTCCGGCCAGCTGACGGATCCGTCGCTGTGTCCGGCGACCGCCGCCAAGGTGTGGGGGGTGCCGACATGCAAAGGAGGACCTGGCTACATATATAAAAATATACACACACACCCCAAATACATATGTAGCCAGGTCCCCTTTTCCTACCTGCTGCCCTACCTCGGTTCTTCCGCTGCCGCGGGTCACTCGATGGACCCGCCGGCATGTCTGGAAGGTGGGGGCCAGTGCAAGGAGCGCTTTGGCGCTCCGGTGGTCCCCGGCGGCTCCCGAGCAGGGCGCCGCCATCTTACTATAGATCGTGCATGCGCAGTGAGTCCCGACGGCCCTGCAGAGTTGCGCATGCTTGAGGATAGCGCGAGGGGAGCCCGCGAAAGCCTAGCCTAACAGGGAAGGCTCTTGGAAGGGACTACAAGTCCCGTGAGCCTCAGCAGCGCCCCATGTGATGCCAGGGGACCAAAAGGGCTGGAGGGTGGCCCTGCAGGAGAGAAGAGATACAGTTCGCGGGCTTGGAGCACGTTTGGCAGTTGGAGCCTGGAGAAGCTAGGGGAAGGAGGTAATGCAGGAGTCAGTGACTCCCTGCACTAGGCCAGCAGCCCCCAAGGCCCCAGCTAGCCCTGAGTCACCCTGAACAGTAAGTTGTGTCAGGGACAGCCCCCAGGTTAGGGACTCTGCCACTTACTATCTAGAGCTAGTTAGGGACACAGCAGAAGCTGCGCGTCCGTCCAGAGGTTTGGGCTCAGACCTTTGCTGTTGCAGCATCAGCCATCCGGGTGGGATCGCCCCGGACGGTGGTTCCGGTGTACAGTCGACGTCGGGATCCTTTGTGAAGTTCCTTGGCAGGCCCGGGCACCGGAGTGCCCGGCAGGTAATCTACAAGTGCACCAACGAGTCATATCACATTCACAAGGGACATAGTGGCTGCGCAGTCACACATAACCATCTCACTTGAGTCGGGGGATAATACTGTCTGGGGTTACTGGACACTGGGAGGGATCATCCGGTGGAGGTGGAGGTAGCGTCCTGTGCGACGCCGGAGTTAGTGTCTCCTCTAGGGAGGGACACCTGTTGGTATATGTGTATATGCTTAAGGTTATTCATGCAAGTAAAGTCCTTGGTTGTTTTACCCGTGTGTGGAGGGATATATATATTTCCTGCGAGGAACCACTCCCCTTCTGGTGGGAGCCATCGCAGGTGGAGGCGCTGCACCCAGTACGAGGTTATTCATATTGTCATACGCGCCCCAGGCTCTCCGTGGTGGAGGCTTAGGCCCTGTGAGCCTACAGGTGACACAGCACATAGAAGCGGCCTGCGAGCGATAGGAAGCAGGGTTACACATATAAAAATACACACACCCCAAATACATATAAAAATACACACACACTTACATATATATATATATATATATATATATATATATATATATATATATATATATATATATATATATATATATATATATATATATATATATATATATATATATATATATATATATATATATATATATATATATATATAGTGATGCCGTCACTGCCCTCTAAGGGTTAGAATGGGGCAGTTGTGGGACTTTACAGCTCTCATAGAGTTAATCCTCTTGGAAAGGTCTGTTCAGCTGAGAGTTAATTAGCCTAGCCTGTATAGTCAGGAAGTGATACAGATTCTCCCCCCCCCCCCCCCCCCATGTTGCCAGACACACACTGTTGAGAGTTATACAGAGAGGGTGAGAGACTCTGCTGCTAGACTGATTTGAAGACACACACAGACAGCCCTGTGAGAGACTGAAAAGAGACCTGCTGCAGGTACACTGGGTAAAGTGGGGAAAGAGTTTAATTCTCCCACGATTAGTTAGGGACTAAGCAGTATTAGTAAGTACTCCTGGAAGGAGTTAGGTCTTTTGTTTCTGTTTTGTGTTATGAGTTAAACCTGTACCTGCTTTGTACCCTGTAAATCAGGGGTGGGGAACGTCAGGCCAGAGGGCCGTATAAGGCCCTCGAAATCATTTGGTCTGGCCCTGCTAAGGCAACTGCTGTAACCAGGGTCGCGCTAATTTTAAAAAAAATGGCCGCCGCGCGCCCAATCGGGGGGAGGGAGGAGGTGGTGTGAGGCGCCGGCAGCCCTACACGATCCCCAGCAGCCACCGTACTTGCCCCGCACTCCCCCCGCAGCAGTCCCTGCAGCATTCCACGCACTTCCCCCATGATTCTCCAGCAGTTCCCCCCGCACTTACCCCAGCATCCGCCCTACACGATCCCCCCAGCAGCAGCAGCAGCAGCAACTGCCAGAGGTAGGGGGCGGGATTCTGTGTGCCTACATGCGTGCTTTGTGCCTGCCGTGTGCCTGCCTGTGTCTGTATGGCCCGCGAACGATGTTATAAATATCCAAATGGCCCTTGGCAGAAAAAAGGTTCCCCACCCCTGCTGTAAATAAACTCCTGCTTAGAAACTACAGTGTTTCCTGCCTTTGATCTGGACAAAAGATCCGACGCTGGGACTGAGACGTCACAATTGGTGGAGTTTAACGCGGGCAGTCCACTAGGCATTGAAAGTGGAAAATGGAGGAATTTCTGACCTCGCTTCAGTACAAACAAACAGAAAATTCTGCTATTTTAATGCGGGGGTTGCAACAATTGGCAAAGACCCAAGAGGAGATGTCAAAATCCTATAATGAGAGTTTACCAAAGATGACAAAGTCACAAACTGAAAGTACTGCACCGACACACTTTATTCGAGCAAATACCCAGTATGTACCTGGCAGATACCTGGAATGCGCCGCTCCTCACCTCTGACAAGCCCCGTTGCGTTTGCCTTCCCAGCCTGGGTTCATGCCTGGCTGACGGGCGGCTGATCTGTTAAATGATAATGATTAGGATTTAATAGGCTGCAATGCTTCGCGTGTCTACCAGATGGCATAAATTCATGAATTGTAATGCAGTATATATATATATATACTGTGCAGTATTGCAGCCAGCGGGAATAAAATGCTTCAATCCCTGCCTGGAAAATACCTCAATGCACTCGGGCAGAAAACAGTCACAAACCTCAATACACCCGGGTATACCCGAATTCGTGGGACTAGCCGAGCTCGAATAAAGTGTGTCGCCAGTGTACGGCGGCGATAGTACAGCAGATGGCGCTGTCCCTACTTCAGACGCTAAAAGAAGAGCAAAACGAGGCGCAACTTCGCCTACACCAGGAGCTTCGAGTGTTGGGAGAGAAAATTACCGCCCAGACTAGAATGGCCCCACAGGTCGCTCACCAGGTAAAAACGCACCTCATTCAGAAAATGATGATGGACGATGACGTTGAGGCGTACCTGTCAATCTTCGAGCGCACCGCAGTACGCGAAGGGTGGCCAGCTGAAGAGTGGGCGGGAATAATTGCTCCCTTCCTGGTGCGTGACTCACAACAAGCCTATTATGACTTAGAGCCCGAGAAAGCTAAAGACTATGACACACTGAAGGCGGAGATTATGGCACGGCTAGGGGTCACTGTGACAGAGTGAAGTCAACTCCTATCAGTTACGCCTGGGAGACATATGTCTGAGTGCTTCATCCAGCACTCAGAAGGGTTAACTCAGGTGGAAGTTAGGAAATCAGAACTCTTTAGCTGACACCTGAGAGCCAGCAAGGTAGATAAAGGATCATGTGACTGGCAGTAGCTGCCAGAGAGAGAGAGAGAGAGAGAGAGAGAGAAGCACACTGCTGCGTGAGCCCTTAGCCAGAGGGATTTCACCAAAGACTACTTCAACTAAAGTAAGGATTATTCATTTGTTTACTGACTGCTTAAAGTACCCTTATGGTTTGGTTCTGGTTTAGTCAGCCAGCCTGCTAGATAGGTCTGCTGTGTTATTAGTCAGTTTTTCTCCCAAAGTGGAGCAGGATTTATTTTGTTAAAGGGACAGTGTACCCGCATGTTATGTTACTGTGGAGAAATAAAGCCACTGAACGTTTTTATTTATCCTGAAACTATACGTGTGGACTGTTCCCTGACCTCGGCTACAGGCCGTCCTGCCACAGGTGGTGTCAGAAGTGGGATGTCGGACGGCCCCTGTATCTGAAGGGCCACACAAAAAAAAAAAAAATTGGAGAAATGTTTTTCTCAGTTCCTTGAGCAACAGCTCCAGCTAGCAGAGAAGCAAGCAGAGCGACAAGCCCAGCAAGATGAGCGACAAGCCCAGCAAGCTGAGCGACAAGCCCAGCAAGATGAGCAACAGGCCCGGCGAGAGGAAAAGCTACTCCAACTACTGGTCGAAGGCCCAACCCCAGGCAGACCAGAGATTCCAAAAAACCCACCGGTGATGCTGCCTAAAATGAAGCCAAACGAAGACCCAGAGGCATTTCTCCTCACTTTTGAAAGGGTAGCCACGGCCCACGGCTGGACAGTTGATCGCTGGGTAACGACTCTGGCTCCACTCCTCATAGGGGAAGCTCAAGCAGCCTACCAGGCTCTTCCAGCGGACGAGGCCATGGACTATCAGAAACTAAAGGCTGCTATTCTGGATCGCCTAGGCCTCACGCCAGAGACCTACCGACAGCGGTTCCGGACAGTCAAATATACAAACCGAGACAGACCCCGGGTCGTAGCCCACCGCTTAGTAGACTTATGTGCAAGGTGGATACAACCGGAAAAACATGACAAGGCAGAGATCCTTGAACAGTTTGTGCTCGAGCAGTTCATACAGATACTGCCCCCCTCCTCCCACTCCTGGGTAAAAAGACACGCTGCATTTTCCCTGGATTCAGCGGTCCGCTTGGTGGAAAACTTCCTGGGCGACGACACCTAACAGGATAGCTGGGAACGGCCGGTGCAAACACCAGTTGCTTCCGGTGATACTAGAGGCAGGAGAGCAGACAATCGAGGGGTCTACAACCCGCCAGCTCGGGAGATCCAGTCAACCCGATCGGAAGACCCTTTCCCATCTCGGAGGGTTCCTGGTACAAACTCCCGCAGAGACGCCCATCCTGGGTCCGAGGCCACTGGATCACTCAAGGGAGGCCGCCACCCACAGTATTCCCCGAGAACCTGGACTCCTGTCACCTACCCGGTGGAGAGGATAACCCCACCAACCAGAAGGGAGGACCCCATCCAACAGCGGAGAGGTCCAAACACAGAGCCCCGTCGAGAGCTTCCGCGGACGACCGAGTTTGCGGACTCAGGAGATGAGGAAATGGACTGTTCATATGGCAGAACCACTGCCACAGCTTGTCTCAGAGGGGACCACAATCCGTGGTTAGTCCCAGCATCTCTGGAGGGGACAAAAGTAAACGCCATGCTGGACTCGGGCTCTGGAAAAACCCTGATCCTAGAGGGCCTAATTCCAAGCAATAGACTATCTTATGACTCTCCTTGGAATATCGAGTGTATCCATGGGGATACAAAGAGATACCCGACGGTGAACGTTACACTGCGTATCCAGGATCAAGAGGCTAGCCTACTAGTGGGAGTTGCTCCCTGGCTACCTGCTCCTGTTCTACTTGGCCGAGACTGGCCCTACCTCGAAACATTGTTGGCCCCTGCTCCTACGGAGCCTACTTCTCTGGTACCGGAGAAGCCCGGAGACTTGTTCCGTTTTTCCCCAGAGATTTTCCCCCGTAGACACCATGTCCCAAAGACACGTAAACAGAAACGTGCAGAAAAAGAGGACTGGTTAAGAAAGGCTGGGACTTTTGGTAACATTAATCAGCCCAAAGGACTGCAGGTCATGGCCGGGGATGACCAGGGTGGGGAACAGATAGATACGGGAGTGTTGCCAGACCTGGATCTTCCTGACTTCCGTCAGAGGCAGAGGGAGGACCCAGCTCTGGCTAGACAATATGAGAAGGTGGTACAGGTCAACAACAAGATAATAGATGAACAAGGTGTAAAAGTGTTTCCACATTTTGAACTGTTGAATGACATACTATATCGTGTGAATAAGGTTACACAAACAGGGGAGGTCATTCGACAGATGCTGGTCCCTAAAGGGTTGATTAAAACAGTGTTTACCCTAGCCCATACTCTCCCATGGGGTGATCATTTGGGCAGAGATAAGACCACGGACCGCATCTCGTCCCGGTTTTACTGGCCAGGCATACATGGTGACATCATGAAACTATGTGAGACATGTCCTGAATGCCAGTTAACTAGCCAAAAAGGACAGAAGCCGGATCCTTTGGTTCCTCTGCCCTTGGTAACCGTCCAATTCGAGAGAATTGGGGTAGATCTGGTCGGACCTTTAGAACCCTCTGCGAAGGGACATAAATTTATACTAGTTGTTGTTGATTATGCCACCAGGTATCCTGAGGCCTTCCCTCTGAGATCAGCCACTGCTAAACAGGTTGCTCACAGGCTGTTAGAACTGTTTTCTAGGGTAGGACTTCCCCAAGTAATGTTAACTGACCAGGGAACAAATTTCATGGCAAAGTTAATGCAGGATGTCCTGAAGTTATTGGAGGTAAAATCCGTCCGGACCTCGGTCTACCATCCTCAGACTGATGGATTGGTAGAGAGGTTTAACCGTACTTTAAAAACTATGCTTAGGAAGTTTGTGGACACTGAAAAGTGAGCTTGGGGATGAACTTCTCCCTTTCCTGTTGTTTGCGGTACGAGAAGTTCCCCAATCATCCACAGGCTTCTCCCCATTTTAGCTCCTATATGGACGCCAACCTCGGGGTATTCTCGACCTACTGAAGGAATCCTGGGAGGAGGAGCCCTCCCCCTCCAAGAATACCCTTCAGTATGTCATAGACCTTAGAAACCGCCTAGACATGATAGGTCGGTTTGCGAAGGAAAACCTCAAATCTGCTCAAGAACGTCAAGAGAGGCAGTACAACCAAAATGCTCGCTTGAGGGTCTTCCAACCTGGGGACCAAGTGATGCTACTACTACCGACATCAGAGAGTAAACTCCTTGCGAAGTGGCAGGGTCCTTTCCAAGTTCTCCGCCGCACTGGGGAGGTGAACTATGAGATCTTTCAACCAGGGTCCAGGAAGGGTAAACAAATCTACCACGTGAACCTCCTGAAACCCTGGAAAATGATGAGATCGCTTTTCATTCACCCTCAGGAAGGAGAGACGTATTTGGGTCCAAAGCTTCCAAAGGGTAGTACGTACACTGACCATCAGGTTCCCATGGGAGAGCAGTTAACAACGGAACAAAGGTCAGACCTACTTGATTTATGTGACCAGTTCCCAGATGTTTTTTCTGAGCTGCCAGGGCAGACTGATTTAGTGTCCCATAGGATTGAGACAGCACCTGGCGTAAAAGTACGGTTCCGTCCCTATAGATTGCCAGAGGGCCGAAAAGACCTGGTAGAGAGGGAGATAATAGACATGTTGGAATTGGGCGTGATTGAGGAGTCCCACAGCGAATGGTGTAGCCCTATCGTGTTGGTCCCTAAACCAGATGGGAAGGTGAGGTTTTGCGTGGATCTGCGAAAGGTAAATGCTGTATCCAGATTTGATGCATATCCAATGCTTAGGGTGGATGAATTGCTTGATTCGCTTGGTAAAGCAGAGTATATCTCCACCCTAGATCTCACGAAAGGATATTGGCAGATACCTCTAGCAGAAGAATCCAAATGCAAAACTGCCTTCGCCACCCCTCCCGGTTTATACCAATTTGTCACTATGCCATTTGGGTTACATGGGGCTCCAGCCACGTTCCAAAGGTTAATGGACAAGGTACTACGACCCCATAGGGCATATGCTGCAGCCTACTTGGATGACATTGTCATCTATAGCAGACACTGGCAGTCTCATATAAAAAGGTTAAGGGCAGTCCTAACGTCCTTAAGAGAAGCAGGGCTCACTGCAAATCCAAAAAAATGTGCCCTGGGTAAATCCACTACAAAGTACTTGGGCTATGCCGTTGGGGGAGGGATAGTAAGGCCACTAGCTAGCAAGGTGGCCGCCATAAAGGAAGTCCCAACCCCACAGACAAAGACACAGGTCCGCTCCCTTTTGGGGTTAGCAGGGTATTACCGGTGGTTTATCCCCAATTTTTCAGAAATATCTGCACCCCTAACAGATCTGACAAAAAAGAGTGCCCCGACCCAAGTTAAATGGTCTTGGGAGTGCCAAGACGCCTTAGACTTGCTAAAAAAAGTGCCTGTCAGAGGGCCCCGCTCTTCGGAGCCCAGATTTTAAAGAGCCCTTCATCATCCAGACGGATGTCTCAGAGGTAGGACTGGGAGCAGTGCTGTCTCAGCAATTTGATGGTGTTGAACACCCCAAACTGTTCATCAGCCGGAAGCTGTTCCCAAGGGAAGTGAGGTATTCCGTTATTGAGAAGGAGTGCCTCACTGTAAAATGGGCAATTGAGGCCTTGAGACATTATGTCGCCGGAGTACACTTCACCCTGGTCACTGACCATGCGCCCTTGAAGTGGTTAAACACCATGAAGGACACAAATCCAAGGTTGACCAGGTGGTATATTGCCCTCCAACCCTTCTCTTTTGATATTCAGCATAGACCTGGAAAGGACCATAGAAATGCTGATTTTTTGTCAAGGGAAGGAGTGGAGAGTCGGGCTTCAGCCGTGTGGGACACTAGCCACACACAAACAGGGGAGGTATGTGACAGAGTGAAGTTAACTCCTATCAGTTACGCCTGGGAGACATATGTCTGAGTGCTTCATCCAGCACTCAGAAGGGTTAACTCAGGTGGAAGTTAGGAAATCAGAACTCTTTAGCTGACACCTGAGAGCCAGCAAGGTAGATAATGGATCATGTGACTGGCAGTAGCTGCCAGAGAGAGAGAGAGAGAGAGAGAAGCACACTGCTGCGTGAGCCCTTAGCCAGAGGGATTTCACCAAAGACTACTTCAACTAAAGTAAGGATTATTCATTTGTTTACTGACTGCTTAAAGTACCCTTATGGTTTGGTTCTGGTTTAGCCAGCCAGCCTGCTAGATAGGTCTGCTGTGTTATTATAGATAGCAATAGATAGAGACCTCGCTCGAAAACCCCTTGTTGGTTAGGGCGTGCTGCCTAGGGAGTGGGTATATGAACAGACAATGAGTGTATCTAGAGAGGTACACAGAATAGAATCCCTTTATAGGCGCACCGCAGACCGTTATGGAATAAATGTGGTCAGGGGAAAAAATGTGTTTAGCAAAATAATAAATATTTTAATCAAATTTTGTGATTGTGCAATAAAAATAGCAAATAATAAAGAAACAGTATTTACTATATTAAAAGACACTAGTTATGTCACAGAAGTAGGACCAGAGGAATTATTCTGGGCCCTTCAGCAGGTATAGCTAATGTTAATTCACTGTGGTGTATTAGAGGTTAAGTATATCTTTGTAGTACATCAAGGTAAATCAATGTATATCCTGTAGTGGATGTGAGCCACTCAAATGTGACATCTGGTGGTGCTGGAATGTATTACACCCTATGCCTTAAGCTTAGTTCTTTTATGTCTCTGGACTTTAGTGATGTCATAGACAGTGTGTGGTCCCGCGAGTAGATGCACCGCCAGAATCAGCCATGCACCCAGCCTCTGTAGACGGAGGGTCCCCAGCTGCTCTGTGTGGCCAGCTGGGTGAGTATTGTGTTGGTGGGGATATAGATATACCCTGATAGTGTGTTGTTGCCTCGCTCTGATTATATGTATGGTGTTCCGGCACTGATGGGGTTAATGCCCACCATGCATATAAAGATATTGCTCTGTGTGTTTTTAGCTGGTCGCGCAGGCACACTGTAGTTTTGGGACTATAGACAGACTTATTTTAAAGGGGTCTGCGTTTATTTCGGTGAAAATTTGCCGTGTAGCCCCTTGCGCCCCTTGGTTTTTGCCCCGTGGACCCCGTGCATATACACTGAAATATCGGGGAGTACACAAATAGTGTTATTGTGTCCGGCACTCTTATGAATGTGCCTGCTGGGTATGTATCTAATTACAAAGAGTATGGCTATATTTCAAAGAGTATGGCTATACAGTACATTTATATGCTCCGCAGTGTTTCATTCAAATCAATGATTCCTGCAGTGGCCCATAATAGCGGGAGGCAGTCCCACAATGTGGTGGCTTATCAGGTCATTTTGTTACATGTAGTTACATGTTAAGGGAGTCCGAGGTACATAGAGGCTAGAATAGGGCAGATATACAGTTAGTGGTCTAAGTGAAAGTATATTGGCTAGTAGCACAGCCCTGTTAAACACAGAGCTAACACCTCTTTAACTGGGTGTATCAAGTCAGAGGTCCATATAATGAATTACAAGCTTGTTGTGCAGCGTTGTAGTGAAACAGTGAAAACATAGAGCTATGCTCTTGACTGCTGTAGAAATATTTTAATCAATAAGATATCGGCAGAGACCCGACATGCTGCATGTTTCGTCGCTAACTTGCGACTTCTTCCGGGGTGGGAGTATCTGCGTCTCCTGTTCCTGTTTTATACCCGGTGGTTGTCATGGTGACCATGGGACGCGTGTGTTGCCGAGTTAGAACTGGTGGTGCATAGGTACTGCACCCAAATGCTATACTTAGAAAAAATATATAAAAAACTCTGACCAGAGTAATGATGTGCATTGTACTTGTTTTCCACATGAAAATTTGATATGTGTTAACAGTTTCTATTTATTCATAGGAAAGAAGTGAAAGCAAAGCCTTCGTTTATACCAGATGGACATTGTGGGTTGAGTAAGTATATCCATCTGGATTCACGTTGCAGAAGTTTCTTGTCCCAGTCACCTCTGCGGATGCTTGGGAGTATATGGTCTATCCCTTGGAATGTCAAAGTGTTGGTATTCCCTGCGTGGTGTTCTCTCACATGGCGGGAGATAGGGGTGTCTAGAGAGTTTCTTATGGAGCCTATGTGCTCCAACACTCGTTTTCTTAGTTCCCTTTTTGTTTTTCCAACATATTTTTTACCACATATGCATGTGGCGAGATAGATTATTCCTGTACTCTTGCAATTTATGAATTGTTTTATTTTGTAGGATTTAGTATCTCCCATGTTCGTGAAATTTTTGCTCTCCTTCATATAACTGCACGCCTTGCAGTGATGGCATTTGTATGAGCCTTTAACAGTAAGCCATGTCTTGCTTTTCTTGTTCGCAACATTGAAGTGGCTGTGTACAAGATGATCCTTGATATTGGAAGCCCTTCTCCATACCACAGATGGATGATTTTTTAAAACCAATTTAAGGTCGTCATCATTAGTTAAAATGTGCCAATGTTTGTTTAGTATATTATTCAAGTCTCTCCACTGGTTGTGAAATGTGGTGATACAACGTATTTCATTGGTTTTCATTGTCTCTTCTTGTATTTTTGGTTTCAAAAGGTCAAGTCGTGGAGTATTCAGTGCTCTGTGATACGCCGTTTTTATTTGGCGTTTGGAGTATCCCCTTGCAATGAAATTATTTTTCATTTCAATGCTTTGTTCCTTGAAGGTCTCAGTATCCGAACAATTTCTCCTTATGCGCAGATACTGGCCTGTGGGGATACCCCTAATGAGGGGTTGGGGGTGAAAACTGTCCGCCCTCAGGTAGCTGTTACTTGCAGTTTTCTTCTTGTGATTATTAGTAGTGAGGTAACCATTATTGTTGATATTGATGCGTATGTCTAGGAAAGTAATGGTGGTGGCACTTATTTCTGAAGTGAGCTTCAGGTTGTGGTCGTTGCTATTTAGCAGATTTAAGAACGTCTCTAGATCCTGTTTGGACCCATTCCAAAGTAGGAGGATGTCATCTATATACCGGATCCATAGATCTATATGATCCGTATATAGAGACATAGCCTCCGAGAACACGCTGATCTCCTCCCACCAACCTAAATACAGGTTGGCGTAGGTAGGGGCACATGTAGTCCCCATTGCTGTTCCCTGTATTTGCAGATAGTATTTAGAGTCGAACAGGAAATAATTGTGTTCTAATACAAATTCCAACAACTCAATGATAAAGGTGTTATGATCAATGAAGAGGCAGCTACGGGAGGAGAGGAAATGTTTGACTGCTAGGAGTCCAAACTCATGTTTTATGCTTGTATACAGCGATTCCACGTCAAAACTGACCAAAAGCGTGTCCTTATTCACCTGTATCCCTTCTAATCTGTTGAGGACATCCTTTGTGTCCTTAACAAACGACGGTAAAGAAGTCACAAAATTCCTAAGTACTTTGTCAATATAGACACTTGGGTTTTCCGTAAGAGATCCGATTCCCGATACTATAGGTCTTCCTGGTGGTTTACAGATGTTCTTATGTACTTTAGGGATGCTGTAGAAAGTTGCTAAGGTGGGTTGTTTTGATGTCATGAAGTCATATTCGCTTTTTGTTATGACTTTCCTTTCCAGGCCATTGTTTAGTATTGATCCCAGTGCTTTTTGGAATGTTGTGGTTGGATCGTTGGGGAGGATCCTGTAGCATTGTTTGTCTCTTAGGAGTCTAAGGTTTTCCGCTTTGTAGTCTTCTGTTTTGAGTATTACAAGGTTGCCTCCTTTGTCCGCAGGTTTTATTGTAATTTCCTGCATGTTTTTCAGTTCTTTGAGTGCTTCTTGTTCCTGTTTACTGAGGTTACTTTGGTTATTATTTCTGATTACTTTTAGTGCCTCTAGGTCTTTTGTAACTAGGTTCAAGAAAGTTGAAACATTTGCACAGCTGTCCGGATGCGGCGTGAAGCGGCTTTTTGGTTTAAGAGTCGTATGGGGTCCATCTCCCGGGTTTTTTTCTTCCAGAAGATCGATTAGATGTAGCAGGTGTTCTTGATCTTGTGTTTGGATAAGTTCTTCATATTCTTGCGGTGTCACGTTGCGTTCACGTCTTTTAAAGAACTTATGCAACAGCATTTTCCTGGCGAAGAGGTTAATATCTTTTATTGATTCAAACAAATCAAAATTGTTGGAGGGAACATAGGAGAGGCCTTTCTCTAAAAGGCTGAGTTGTGCATTCGTTAAGGGGATGCCGGAGAGGTTGATTATCTCGCATTTGTTCTTACATGTGCTCTCTGTATCTATCGTCTCCGTCCCCTCTGTCTCCTGTAGTTGGACCACCGTCCTCTTCCTCTTCCTCTCCTGTACCCCTCCTCTTCGTGTCTTCCTGGGCCATGGTCTATTTCTTCCTGGGCCTGTTCTAAAAAATGGTGTGCGTGACCTTCTACCTGTTTAGTTGATTTGTCCTTGTTTGTTTTGGATCTAGTCATGACTTTATTTTGGTAGGTACTGTTGTCCTCTGTTTCTGACATATCCCAGTCAGTGGATGAGTCACTATGCTCCTGTATTTTTGTTTTTTCAGCCTGGAAGTGGTGTTTGTAGATCTTGCCCCTAGAGTAGTCGCCACTGTCACGAATGTATTTAATGTGTTTTCTCTCTTTTATTCCTTTGACATACTGGTCTGTAGTTTTTTGGAGGATATTCTCGTATTTTTCAAAATTTGAAGATTCTTTCCACTGGACAGCTTCTTTCTTGTTTTTCTCCACCTCACAGTTTACCTTCTTAAGTTCCACTAATTCATTCTCAATGAGAAGGGCCATGAGATCATGTGAGCACTTGCTTATTGTCTCATCCCATTTTTTTATAAATGTATCTTGCAAATTGTGATAAGATGGCGAGAGATTCACTCTCAAACCCCTCGGTATCATCTTGTTCTTTTCGTATTTTTGAAGGCTACATACTTCCCACCATAGGCGCGACTGTTTTTTATACAGTCTTTCCATATTTTGGAAGTACAGTTTTATATTGTTCACAGTAGGTTCTTCCTGTATATTTGATGTTGTGGAAAAGATACTTTCCGAGTCTGTTTCCCAGTCATTAAAATCCATGTTCCTGGAAAGGAAACCTGCCATGGTTGTACCAGGCTTATCTCACTAAATAAGTGAAAAGGAGGAGCTGAGGTGGAGAACAGTTTAGAAGAAGACCTGTGGGTGAGATATAGATAGCAATAGATAGAGACCTCGCTCGAAAACGACTTGACCTTTTGAAACCAAAAATACAAGAAGAGACAATGAAAACCAATGAAATACGTTGTATCACCACGTTTCACAACCAGTGGAGAGACTTGAATAATATACTAAACAAACATTGGCACATTTTAACTAATGATGACGACCTTAAATTGGTTTTAAAAAATCATCCATCTGTGGTATGGAGAAGGGCTTCCAATATCAAGGATCATCTTGTACACAGCCACTTCAATGTTGCGAACAAGAAAAGCAAGACATGGCTTACTGTTAAAGGCTCATACAAATGCCATCACTGCAAGGCGTGCAGTTATATGAAGGAGAGCAAAAATTTCACGAACATGGGAGATACTAAATCCTACAAAATAAAACAATTCATAAATTGCAAGAGTACAGGAATAATCTATCTCGCCACATGCATATGTGGTAAAAAATATGTTGGAAAAACAAAAAGGGAACTAAGAAAACGAGTGTTGGAGCACATAGGCTCCATAAGAAACTCTCTAGACACCCCTATCTCCCGCCATGTGAGAGAACACCACGCAGGGAATACCAACACTTTGACATTCCAAGGGATAGACCATATACTCCCAAGCATCCGCAGAGGTGACTGGGACAAGAAACTTCTGCAACGTGAATCCAGATGGATATACTTACTCAACACACAATGTCCATCTGGTATAAACGAAGGCTTTGCTTTCACTTCTTTCCTATGAATAAATAGAAACTGTTAACACATATCAAATTTTCATGTGGAAAACAAGTACAATGCACATCATTACTCTGGTCAGAGTTTTTTATATATTTTTTCTAAGTATAGCATTTGGGTGCAGTACCTATGCACCACCAGTTCTAACTCGGCAACACACGCGTCCCATGGTCACCATGACAACCACCGGGTATAAAACAGGAACAGGAGACGCAGATACTCCCACCCCGGAAGAAGTCGCAAGTTAGCGACGAAACATGCAGCATGTCGGGTCTCTGCCGATATCTTATTGATTAAAATATTTCTACAGCAGTCAAGAGCATAGCTCTATGTTTTCACTGTTTCACTACAACGCTGCACAACAAGCTTGTAATTCATTATATGGACCTCTGACTTGATACACCCAGTTAAAGAGGTGTTAGCTCTGTGTTTAACAGGGCTGTGCTACTAGCCAATATACTTTCACTTAGACCACTAACTGTATATCTGCCCTATTCTAGCCTCTATGTACCTCGGACTCCCTTAACATGTAACTACATGTAACAAAATGACCTGATAAGCCACCACATTGTGGGACTGCCTCCCGCTATTATGGGCCACTGCAGGAATCATTGATTTGAATGAAACACTGCGGAGCATATAAATGTATGGCCATACTCTTTGAAATATAGCCATACTCTTTGTAATTAGATACATACCCAGCAGGCACATTCAGAAGAGTGCCGGACACAATAACACTATTTGTGTACTCCCCGATATTTCAGTGTATATGCACGGGGTCCACGGGGCAAAAACCAAGGGGCGCAAGGGGCTACACGGCAAATTTTCACCGAAATAAACGCAGACCCCTTTAAAATAAGTCTGTCTATAGTCCCAAAACTACAGTGTGCCTGCGCGACCAGCTAAAAACACACAGAGCAATATCTTTATATGCATGGTGGGCATTAACCCCATCAGTGCCGGAACACCATACATATAATCAGAGCGAGGCAACAACACACTATCAGGGTATATCTATATCCCCACCAACACAATACTCACCCAGCTGGCCACACAGAGCAGCTGGGGACCCTCCGTCTACAGAGGCTGGGTGTATGGCTGATTCTGGCGGTGCATCTACTCGCGGGACCACACACTGTCTATGACATCACTAAAGTCCAGAGACATAAAAGAACTAAGCTGGGGGCGTGTCTATGACCTCATCCAGGACAGACGGGTAAAGGGAGAGCTCTGGAGACCCCTCTGTATAATTACCAATTTTATACCTTCTAACCCGGCCAAAAACACCCCAAAAAGAACAGAATCTCTCTCTGAAACCGCAGGGATGGCAAATAGGGGAAAAAATCAACAGCCCCAAGGGGTTGGAAGGTTCTTTACCCCCGCTAAACAATCTGCTGAGACGGGAGGCAGGAGGCAAGATGGCCCCCAGACATCCAGTGCACGAGGCACACAAGGCCTCACTAGCCCGGAGAGCCCCGCTGAGACCCCTCCATCACCAGACGCAAGAATCACAAAGGAGTTTCTCGAGGAGCTACATGCTAAGCTCCAAAGATCATTGGAGGCGAATATTAAAGAGGCAGTGGCTGAGATAAAGCATGACATTCAGGGCCTGCAAGAACGAACCACAACCCTGGAAGCTAGGCTTGATGAAGCCCTCCAACATCAGTCAGAGGCTGACGACGAGATAATTCGCCTGGGACATGAGATTCACTCCCTCCGGGACGGTCTGGAGGACCAAGAGAACCGGGACCGCAGGCAGAACCTGCAGATCCGCGGTATCCCCGAGGCGATAATGCCCTCCCAGCTCAGGGCTTACCTGCAGGACTTTTTCCTCGCTATCTCCCCTGATCTCGACCCCCGGGACATGGAAATAGACAGGGCTCACAGGGCACTGGGTCCGCGCTCAGAAGACCCTAACCGCAAGCGGGACGTGATCGTGCGCCTCCACAGTTTCTCAACTAAGGATAAACTGATTGGTGCCTGCAGGGATAAGGACACGATCACGTTCCAAAATGAGCCATTACAGGTCTACAATGATTTATCCAAGTTAACCGTGGACAGACGGAAGGCAATGCGCCCCCTGACACTCCTACTCAGGGAGAAGGGAATTAAATACAAATGGGGCTTCCCCTTTAAGCTGACCATCTCCCACAAAGGAAAATTCCTGACCATCCGGCAGCCAGAAGAAATGGAATCTCTGGCTAAAACCCTGGGCCTCCCCACGGAACCCTTCCGCCACACTCACCAGCCTGCCAACAGACCCCGGGAAAGGGAGGACCACCCGATTAGAACATCAGAAAGGATCGCGGAGCAGAGGCAGTCCAGGGAGCGTTGACGGGTGTCCCCTGCACACAGAGAGGCCCTCCCGGGAGATTTCTACCGCCTTCCCTAACACCACCTAAGATGGTGCCGCGAGGGTCCCCCGCGCAGGAAACACTATACGAAGCACTCACCGCTCAACAGAGGCTCCCAGCAGCAACCGGAGGAGAGACCGGATCCATCCCCCCTGACACCATGACGGCACCACCCGCGGCAGCACTGGAGCTCGATGAGGTGGGCCCACCTCGTGCGCACCGGATTCCCCCAAGATGGCGCCCGGTGAGTCTTCACTCCGCTGCGGAGCACCACGAGGCATCCTGGGCGAGATCGTGACGATGCCGACGTCATCACCGTGTGCGACCCCCGACCTTCAGACTTCACTCCCCGCATCACGTGGCCCTGACCGGATGTCCCACACCAGAGGCATCACACGCACAGCACCAGCGGAGGCCACGCAACAGCCCGGTTCCCGGATGGAGTGCCGGTGCCCCCCCCTCGGCCGAGGGGGGGTCAGAGGGTCTCGCTGGCGGTCCAACCCTTGACGATCCCAGGGGACCATGATTTCCCCCCTCCGCGGAGGGGAGGACGGCACAGGATATCCCGGTCGCCCCCAGCTATGCGGTGTCCACGGACGGAGGGTCTGTAGCACTGTTCCCCCCATGTTACCCCTGGTTACTGTTATTATATATCCCATCACCCCCAGTTTGGCAACAGGCTTTAATCACCACTGCGTCCACGTCCTCCCAGTTAGAAGGACCCATAAAGAACTCACAGGGCATCCCCCTTCCCCCCCCCCCCGTCTCCTCCCCCCCCCCTTTTTTCCTCCTCCCCCCTCCCCCCCCTCCTCCCCCCTCCCCCCCCTCCTCCCCCATCCTCCCCCCCCCTTTTTCCTCCTCCCCCCTCCCCCCCCCTCCTCCCCCCCCCTTTTTCCTCCTCCCCCCTCTCCCCCCCCTCCTCCCCCCTACCCTTCCCCCCCCCCTACCCTTCCCCCCCCCTCCCCCCTACCCTTCCCCCCCCTCCCCCCTACCCTTCCCCCCCCCTCCCCCTACCCTTCCCCGCTATAGGACCTGCACCCTAGCCCCCCCCCCCAGTCCACCCGGACTGATCCACTCTACCTTGAACCTGACTGGTTAAGCATGCTCTCGAATGCGGACCCAACAGGCGTAGTTCCCGGGTTCACCACATGAGGCCGCTCAACGCTGGTGTTATAGCAAATGTGTAAGGTGAATACTGCTATATATGATTCATGTATACTGCTAAGGGTTCAATGTACCATCTATGTTATATTGTCACTGCTAAACACAGTAATGAACAGTAATGACTCAGTGTTTAAGCCTGTACCCCTCCCTACCCCCTATCCCCGCCCCCCCCTCCCCCTCCACCCACCCCACCCCGGCGTTCTTGAGCAGGAGCAGCTTCGCGACCGTCGGCTACCCGAGGAGAATGGAGATATGTCTCTTGATGTCCCACCTATGCTCCACCCCCCCCTGCTCCCTCCCTCTCACCATACCCTTCTCTTTCCCAAGACCTACACCCTCTTCCCCCTTCCCCCTTCACCCACCCCTAGACCTACTGAACAGGGACCCCCCCCGTATACCCCCTCCCCCTCCCCCCTCCCTCCAGCTACTAAGCACCGCAGATAGATAACATTGCCAGACAACAGGTCCCACCAACCGAGAGCCCATAAGGAGATCTCATCCCCTCCCCCCCCTTCCCCCTCCCCCACACCCCCCTCTCTCCCCATGCTCCCCCTTCATCACCCCCTCCCTCCTTGTCCCCCCCTCTTCCCCCCCCACCCTTTCGAGCAATCATTCCCACAGCGACCTTCAACGTCCCCAACCCCTCACCTCCCGACCCAGTTACCCCTCCCTCGCCCACGCCCGCCCACTTATGGCTAGGTGGAGCAAAAAATCCTGCGGGCCTGACATCCCACCGAATGAGCCAACCCGGCGAGGCAGAGGCCGGTTGAAGCCACAGAATCTTCTGGGTCTCCACCCGACCCGCCTTCACTGGAGAGCGTTCTCGGACCCGCCCCCAAGGGTCTTATACCCCACTAACCGGTTCTTTCTCTAAGACCGGTCACACACGTTTAGACCCCATTAGGGTCGATTTTCCTCCCCTTTTCCAACCGCTGCTACTGTCCCAGCGGCCCCACTCCCGACCCCTCATCCCCTCGCCCTTTCTGACTGCTCCCCCTAGCACTAGTCCAGCGATAACACAAGCGGTCTTCGCTGAGAGATAACAATGTCTCACCAAAAAGCCCTGAAAATTATCTCCCTCAACGTGAAGGGACTCCACAATAATAGAAAGCGACGCCTGGCCCTCCAGGAGATAAAGAAAACAGGAGGGGACGTTGTTTTCCTCCAGGAGACGCACTTCACGTCACAAGAGCCGCCTAAAATATTCCAGCAGGCATTCCCGATGAGTTATTTCTCATCTTTCAGCAGCAAGCGTAGAGGGGTTGCCATTCTGTTCCGACAGGGCACCCCATTTAATTTAACAAAAATTCAGGCAGATCCAGAGGGGAGATTCATTGTAGTCTATGGCTCACTATCCGGCACATCAATCGCCCTTATTAACCTATACGCCCCAAACGAAAACCAGACTGAATTTCTTACAAAGGTTCTGGAAGAAATTGACCCACAATACCTATCCTCAATACTCATTGCAGGGGATTTAAATATGGCTCTCAACCCAAAGGAAGACAAATCGAGCCAACCAGGGCGACAACACTCCACTCAGTCACAAAGACTGGGGAAAAAATTTAAGGATATTATGAGAGACTTTTCTCTGGTAGACATTTGGAGAACACAGCATCAGGGACAGAGAGATTTCACTTTTTACTCGGCGCCCCACCAGTCTTACTCCCGTATTGACTACTTCCTTGCTTCCAAGAACGTACTAGAGGCTACCACTGATACAGATATCGGCCCAATTACATGGTCAGATCATGCTCCCATCACCATGACCCTGTCCATCCCCTTCGGGAAAACTATTTCGTACTGCTGGAAATTAAACGATTCCTTACTGAACCACTCCGGGACAGTGCTGGAACTCAAAAAATCCCTTAGGGATTACTTCAGAATAAACACAGGCTCCGTAGCCTCTCCAGCAAGCCTGTGGGAAGCCCATAAGGCGACAATTCGAGGAAATCTTATCTCGATTGCCTCCCACCGGAAGAAAACCAAACTCAGATTATCTAAAGAGCTCACAGACAAAATAATCGATCTAGAGCAAAAGCATAAAAATAACCCCTCCCGGAGAATCTATAAACAGTTGACAACTGCTCGAAACGATCTAAGGATCATCCAATTAGAAGATGTAGAAAAAGCTCTTAGATGGACGGGTCAAAGGTATTACGATAAAGGGAACAAGGCCGATAGACTTCTTGCCAGCAAGTTACGAGGCATACAGAAAAGATCGCAAATCACGGCGATCAGGAATAACTCTGGTGAACTCCAATATAACGAAAAAAAAATAGCAGAGGAATTCACCAAATTCTACACTAAATTGTATAACCTAAGAACCCACTCTGCTAACTCTAAAGAGACGGATACGGCTTTAGCAGCCGGTTACCTATCCGAGTGCGACCTCCCTTCATTAACAGAAGAGGAGAATACCTACCTAAACGCGAAAATAACGATAGACGAATTGGAAATGGCCGTGAGAGCCTCAAAAAATTCTAAGGCGCCGGGCCCTGATGGCTTCACAAATGCATACTACAAAAAATTCTTTCCCATTCTATCCAAACATCTATTAAGCTTGTTCAACTCATTCCTTGAAGGGAGTCCTATCCCGTCCACAATGTCGTCCGCAAATTTGGCAATAATACTTAAAGACGGGAAGGACCCCACCCAATGCGGAAGTTACAGACCAATTTCATTGTTGAACAACGACCTTAAACTATATAGTAAAATTTTGGCGAACAGACTTAATCCCATCCTCCCGAGATTAATACACAAGGACCAGGTCGGGTTTGTCCTGGGCCGTCAGGCCTCAGACAATACACGTAAAATAATTAACTTAGTAGATCATGCCCACCTTTCAGGCTCAAAGGCAATGTTACTAAGCCTTGACGCAGAGAAGGCATTCGACAGAATTGATTGGCTATTCCTAAACCAAACATTGATTAAATTCGGCTTCAGAGACTCGTTCCTAAAGGGCGTTCAAGCACTTTACCAGAACCCCTCAGCCTCGGTACGCCTCTCGGGCGGAGGATCTGAACGATTCCTAATCCAGAACGGTACCCGGCAGGGATGCCCCCTCTCTCCCCTTCTCTTCGCCCTTACGATTGAACCACTGGCGTCTAAAATAAGACAGAACCCGAATATCCAGGGAATCCCGATTGATAAAACACAATACAAAATTTCCCTATTCGCTGATGACATCATCCTTACTCTGACTAAACCTCTAACTTCCCTCCCCAACCTCCAGAGGGAACTGATGGAGTTTGGCAGAGTATCAGGATATAAGATAAACAGCGACAAATCAGAGGCCCTAAATCTTAGTCTCCCGGATCCCGAAGTCAATCTCCTCAAAACCAATTTTACCTACAGATGGTGCCCTTCACACATTAAATATCTGGGAGTTAATGTGTCAAGGCACTACCGGGATCTATACCGGGATAACTACCCGCGTTTATGGGACAAGATCAAAAAGGATCTAGATCAGTGGGAAGGTTACCAGATATCGTGGATCGGTCGAATGATTTCCATTAAGATGAATATACTCCCAAGAATGCTATATCTCTTTCAAACACTCCCGACCCACGTCCCAGGCGCTGATCTCAAAAATATGCAAAACAGAATATTTAACTTTATTTGGCAGGGCAAAAGACCCCGAGTCGCCAGATCGGTCCTGATGGCAGCAAGATCTAGAGGAGGTCTGGGGGTACCGGACTTACACAGATATTACCTAGCTGCACAGCTTAAGCAGGTGGTAATGTGGAATGCCGACCCGACCCGTTGTAGTTGGGTGGAGATAGAGACTCAATGTGCCAAAATGCCTTCTCTGCAAGCCTGCCTCTGGAGCCTGGACAGAGGGGAGGGATATACACACAACCTGAAACTTCAGGCCTCCCGATTCACATGGGATGTGTGGTTACGTTGCAAATACAAATATGACCTTACTACTAAAAGCTCCCAATTGACCCCTATTTTTAACAATCCAAAGTTCCCCCCGGGATGTGGATCTAAACTGTTCGAACAATACCGCACGAGGGGTATAGAGGCGATTGCGGATTTTCTGAGCCTGGGGAGGCCTCTGAGTTTCCAAGAATTAAGGACCAAATATCAAATCAGACAATTGGACACATTCAAATATCTTCAAACTAGAAACTTTATTAGAACAACTTGCCCTCTCCCAGAATACCCCACTCTCACAACGTTCGAACACCTCTGCGAGACAAAGACCCACCAGAAAGGTCTCATCTCAGAGATATACGGGGCACTAGAACGCTCCTCGACCCCAAAAGAGCACGACTATATGCTCAAATGGGCAGCTGACCTGAACTTACATATAGACAGAGAGACTTGGGAAGAAATCTGGGAGACAGCCTCGGAGACCTCCCTATGTACTACAATAAAGGAAAACATTTATAAAATTATGTTCGGCTGGTATCTTACCCCAGCCCGATTAAACCAAATCTACCCTCTGGCTTCGGATCTATGTTGGAGAGGCTGTGGTCATAGAGGGGACATGGTCCACATCTGGTGGTCCTGTCCAGAAATTGTAAAGTACTGGGCCAAGGTCCAAATTTTAATAAAAGAGGTCACCGACCTGGAAGTGCCTATTGAACCACTGACCTACCTGCTGGCGGCACCACTGAAAGACATTGTCCGACCAGTCAGGAAATTGATATCCTTCATTTTTACTGCGGCTCGTTGCTGTATTGCGGCCTCCTGGAGGAAAACAACTACGCCGGCACTGGGAACAATTAGAAAAAGAGTCGACGAGGTGATGATCATGGAACGGCTCACCGCCATCGTTCGACAAAAACTGCCGGCCCACGAGGAAATCTGGGACCCATGGTCCTCCAAAACTAGGGCCAGACAGCCAATCCCTACGCCCCAAAGCCCGGACATCCCTCCATAGGCGATCAACCAATGCTCTATAGCTTACACCCCCAGACAGTCAGACGCCCTCCCCCCACCCCATTCCCCCCTCTCCTCTCCCCCCCTCCCCCCCACCCTCCCAGTCCCCCTCCCCCCTGCCTTCCCTCTCTGAAGGCTTCCCCCCCCTTTTCTACGGACAACGGCGGTTGTCCTTCTGCTCCCCCCCCCCGAAAAAAAACTGTGGATTGGAAAATGTTAGGCGTTATAGTACAATACCAATGCATGTTTAACTGAATGCCTAATAAAATTGTTTTGAAAAAACCCTAAAAAAAAAAAAAAAAAAGAACTAAGCTTAAGGCATAGGGTGTAATACATTCCAGCACCACCAGATGTCACATTTGAGTGGCTCACATCCACTACAGGATATACATTGATTTACCTTGATGTACTACAAAGATATACTTAACCTCTAATACACCACAGTGAATTAACATTAGCTATACCTGCTGAAGGGCCCAGAATAATTCCTCTGGTCCTACTTCTGTGACATAACTAGTGTCTTTTAATATAGTAAATACTGTTTCTTTATTATTTGCTATTTTTATTGCACAATCACAAAATTTGATTAAAATATTTATTATTTTGCTAAACACATTTTTTCCCCTGACCACATTTATTCCATAACGGTCTGCGGTGCGCCTATAAAGGGATTCTATTCTGTGTACCTCTCTAGATACACTCATTGTCTGCTGTGTTATTAGTCAGTTTTTCTCCCAAAGTGGAGCAGGATTTATTTTGTTAAAGGGACAGTGTACCCGCATGTTATGTTACTGTGGAGAAATAAAGCCACTGAACGTTTTTATTTATCCTGAAACTATACGTGTGGACTGTTCCCTGACCTCGGCTACAGGCCGTCCTGCCACAGTCACCCTCGCGGTTCGGGCCCAACGGTTCCATTCTTGGCATTATGATATAGAGAAGACACCCCGCTCTCAACTCTATAACCTTATACCCTCTGCAAGGAAGTGGCTCCAGCCTGAGGTATGTTCCATTGCTGCAGTTGTCGAAAGAGTCGTTATAGACCGGTTCCTGAGGGTCTCCCCCACACCATCCAGAAGTGGGTGAGCCAGAGTGACCCCAAAGACGCCGAACAGTTGGTCGCTTTAGACGAATGTTACTTGACTGCCGAGGAGATGTCCAAGAGTTTAAGTCCAGATGAGTGCTCCGGTTCTCGCTTTCTGCGCTCCAGGAGGTCTGATAAGACTGTTTATCCGAATAGGAATCCCCAAGGACTCATTGACTTGCGTAAAGGAGTAGGAAGTCCCACAGCACCTAGGAGGGACTCTGGTCTCGTTGTTCCCAGTAGACTGGAGACAAAACACTGACCCAGTTTTGGAAGGTATATAGAGTGCTACAGATGCCATGAACTTGGACATGTGGCCGCAGTTTGCCCTCGGAACGCGGAACCAATGGAATGTAACTTTTCTGTGGGGCATGGTTCGCGCTGGGTTTCTACAGTTCAGCACAGTTCTTGCAGTTCAGAAGATGACGACGAGGACTCCTATGTGGCCCCGCGTAAAGGACAACCTCCGTGTGCAACAGAAGCTGCAGGGAAAACATACCCCGTTGCATCAGAAAAGACCAGAGGTGGACTACAACACAGAGCGCTTGGCGCAATCGTCACAGGAGTGACTACTAGCCTTCTGTTTTGTGTTATAAGTTAACCCTGTACCGGCTTTGTACGCTGTAAATAAACCCCTGCTTAGAAAGTACAGTGTTTCCTGCCTTTGATCTGGACAAAAGATCCGACGCTGGGACTGAGACGTCACAATATATATATATATATATTATATATATATATATATACTAGCTGATATACCCGGCGTTGCCCGGGTGTGGAAGGGCAGGGGGCATGGAGTGGAAGGGCGGGGGGGCAAGGGGCGTGGGATGTAGAAGGGCGGGGAGGCAAGGCACGTGGGGCGTAGAAGGGCGGGGGGCAAGGGGCATAGAAGGGCGGGGGGCAAGGGGTGGGGGGGCAAAGGGTGGGGGGCAAAGGGCGGGGAGGGCAGGGAGGGGTGGGGGGGCAAAGGGCAGGGAGGGGCAGGGGGGGGCAAAGGGCAGGGAGGCAAAGGGCAGGGAGGGGTGGGGGGGCAAAGGGCAGAGAGGGGCGGGGGGGCAAAGGGCAGGGAGGGGTGGGGGGGGCAAAGGGCAGGGAGGGGCGTGGGGCAAAGGGCAGGGGGGGCAAGAGGGCAAAGGGCAGGGAGGGGCCTAGGGGGGCAAACGCAGGGAGGGACGGGGGGGCAAAGGGCAGGGAGGGCAAAGGGCAGGGAGGTCAAAGGGGAGAGAGGGCAGGGGAAAAGGGCAGAGGGAGGGAGGGCAGGAGGCAAAGGGCAGAGGGGGCAGGGGGCAAAGGGCAGGGGGAGGGAGGTCAGGGGGCAAAGGGCAGGGGGAGGGAGGTCAGGGGGCAAAGGGCACGGGAAGGGAGGGCAAAGGGCAGGGGGAGGGAAGGCAGGGGGAGGGAGAGTCAGGGACGCGTTAAAGAACCCATTCCCCTGCGTTTACTCACCTTGCACCCAGCCACGCTGCTCTTCCTCCGGGTTCCGGCCGCGCTCCTCCTCTACCTTCGGGCTCCTCAGCGGTGTCCGTGACCCCCGGCGAGGCTGAGACGCTCCGGTGAGGAGGTGCTGTGCCTTTCACGGGAGAGGCGGAGAGAGCTCTCGGGGATGGGTAGCTGGGGGAGCGGCCTATGTGAGGGGAGCCGCAGAGAGCGTGCTCTGTGTGGGCGAGGGGGGTGAGTGGGAGCACGAGCGCCGGGGAAGGGTGAGAGCGCCGGGTGAGGGAGAGCGCCGGGTGAGGGAGAGCGCCGGGGAAGGGAGCGGTGTGTGAGGGAGGAGAGCGGTGTGTGAGGGAGGAGAGCGCCGGGTGAGGGAGAGCGGTGTGTGAGGGAGGAGAGCGCCGGGTGAGGGAGGAGAGCGCCGGATGAGGGAGGAGAGCGCCGGGTGAGGGAGGAGAGCGCCGGGTGAGGGAGGAGAGCGCCGGGGAAGGGAGCGGTGTGTGAGGGAGGAGAGCGGTGTGTGAGGGAGGAGAGCTCCGGGTAGAGGGAGGAGAGCGCCGGGTGAAAGAGGGGAGCGCCGGGGAAGGTTGAGAGCCGGGGGGAGGGAGTGGCCTATGGGAGGTGAGAGCCGTGGGAGGGTGAGAGCCGTGGTGAGGGTGAGGGCCGTGGGGAGGGTGAGAGCCCGGGAAGGGAGCAGCCTGTGGGAGGAGAGAGCAGGAGAGAGCGTGCTCTGGGGGGCCAATGAGAGCCGTGGGGGGCGCAGACACCGGCCAATGAGAGCCGTGGGAAGGCGGGCGGACCGACGGACCAAGCAAATGGTCTCCAGACACTCTCAAATAAGATTTTCGATTATATAGATTAATTGAAAGATTCAACAGCGCCTGGGTGTGTACTAGCCCCACAGTAGACTCCTGACAACAAACAGACCACAACAAATGTTAGCACAGATGACCCGTATAAAACAATTGTAAAAATGTATTATAAAATATATATAGGAAATCAGATGGTGGTCATAAGTATTGATGGTGAGTGTGTGTAAAATATTAAAAAAAAATTACAAATTGTATATGTATAATTGTTGTGTGATAAAAAATATATTGAATAAAAAATGATGAATGATGAACTATTATTGCAAAAAACACTGAAAAATATGATTATCAAAATATAATATGATTAGGTGAAATGTATTAACCAAAAAATGAAAATGTTAAAAAATAAAAAACCGTGTAAAAAATTAACTATAAAAATATATATATGTGTTTTCCACAAAAAAAGTTGATGATTTTGTATGGAGATTACAACGTCCGGGCTGCTTCTTCTTTGGGGTCAGCAACCTCCCAGCAAATTCTATTGGAGAAACAAGAGAAAAAGCGCCCGATCCATGTGTAAAATCGGGTAACAAAATTTTAATAAAAAATCACAAGACAAATGCACACTCACAATTTGTCAATGCAAATTAAGCATTGTATGGGTAAACCCATGCGCCAACAAGTAGCTGCTCGCCGAATGTTTACTTCAGTACATCAGACCTCACTGCTACCGGTGCATCACAGTCAGATGTCCCTCTGGAAATTCAGGTATACAGTCTGTTGTTCCAGCATTAGATGCTGTGTGTGGCTCAGGGAACGTCCTCCCTCTCCTGGCAGCAGACGCACGAGCTATTCCACAAACGTAGCTCCTTGAAACCACGTGCCCTTGGGCCCTGCGCTCCGGCAAGCAGGGAAATTTCAAAACTCCGTCAGACACACGCTTCCTCAAGCGTGCGGACGCGTGCGCGAGCCCCTGCTAAAGTTGCTCTCATTGCAGCTGCAGGGGCTCACTGCCGAGCAGCAGCACGGCTCAGGACGGTGCACTGACCATGCCCGAGGCCTAAGGATTAATGTGATATGCTCCTTCTCTGCAGTGTTTTGTGGTGAAGCTAATTAGCATTGTTAGTATATTATGGAACAATACAGGAGGAAAACCAGGCGCTTACCTTGAGTAAAAGAACAAAAAGTGCTTACAATATAGCAATAAAATAAACAGTGGCTCTCTTTGAGGTGTCTAGAGACAGCCTTTAGGCCCGGGCCATAGAGGGGGGGAGCCGGGCTGAACCGCGCGGACGCTGAGGCTCGCCGCAGAAGCTGTGCGATTCCACGCACATACAGGCGAGCCAGCGTCCGCGATCGGAGGTGGGGGGAGACTGAGGGAGGCGGGGCAGTATCGTCGCTGGGCCAATCGCCCGCGACGCACTGACGTCGACGTCACGGCGCCGACATCACGGCGCCGTGACGTTGACGCAGCCCCACTCTCATTGGAGGTTTTCAGCCGACAGCGCGCTGAAAAACAGCTTGGCGCTCGGCTGAAAACTCCAAAGCCTCCGCACGCCTGCGGACGCTCGCGCGAGCCCCCTCTCAAGGCATCCTCATTGAGGATGCAGGGGCTCAGCGCTGAGCGTCCGCACGCCTCAGCACGGCCTGTCCTTGTATGGACTCGGCCTTAGATCCCTTCTGCTTCAACCCCAATAAAGGGATAATCCAGATCCCTTATACAGATACAGAAATAGACAAATATAGGGGGAGCATGGGATTAGAAGAATATACAATACAAACAGACGGTACGAAGCTAACAATAGTCTGAGGTGATGAACAAGGGGCAAATACCTAGTATTTGCCCCTTGTTCATCATCTCAGACTATTGTTAGCTTCGTACCGTCTGTTTGTATTGTATATTCTTCTAATCCCATGCTCCCCCTATTTTTGTCTATTTTAGTATATTATGGACACTGGCCCCTCATGTTCTGACAGGGCTTTACACTTGTGTTCATACTAGCATTTTTGTTTACCATACTGCACCGACACACTTTATTCGAGCAAATACCCAGTATGTACCTGGCAGATACCTGGAATGCGCCGCTCCTCACCTCTGACAAGCCCCGTTGCGTTTGCCTTCCCAGCCTGGGTTCATGCCTGGCTGACGGGCGGCTGATCTGTTAAATGATAATGATTAAGATTTAATAGGCTGCAATGCTTCGCGTGTCTACCAGATGGCATAAATTCATGAATTGTAATGCAGTATATATATATATACTGTGCAGTATTGCAGCCAGCGGGAATAAAATGCTTCAATCCCTGCCTGGAAAATACCTCAATGCACTCGGGCAGAAAACAGACACAAACCTCAATACACCCGGGTATACCCGAATTCGTGGGACTAGCCGAGCTCGAATAAAGTGTGTCGCCAGTGTACACTGTCCGTTTCGTTCACATGGGGACTCTTTTATTTATGGTTTACTAGTTGTCATTTTATGCATTTCGTCAGTTTTTAGCATGTAATAAAATTGTTTATGTTTTAGTTTTGTTATAGTTAGGTTTACGTGGATATTTCCCATTTGGTCTGTAATAATTTGATATTAGTGGTACTAGTTATTTAACTGGTACTTTATGTACATTCTACTGTTTACAATGAGTGCAAGCTTTAGGGACATTTAGTGACAACCTCTTGTCACTTATCAGTGTTCTCTACCAATTAGATTGTAAGATCCTCGGAGCATGGACTCCTCTTCCTTAATGTTACTTTTATGTCTGAAGCACTTATTCCCATGACCTGTTATTTATATTATTTGTTATGTATATGATTACAATATGTATTACTACTGTGAAGCGCTATGTACATTTATGGCGCTATATAAATAAAAGACATACAATACAATTTTTAATGGGCAAATACGCTCTTATCTAGATCTGGAGAATAAGGATTTTGGCCATTACTATACTGTAGAGAAAATTGGTAGTAGGGTGCCCATTCATTGCCATTGGGGTTATCTTTGCTCCCATTGAGGGCATAGGTAACCACACTGGCAATCAATGGGTGTATTGGCTAGTATTGGTGTCACGAGAAAACAGCACATATATACAATAACTGGGCCAAATTGAACAAGACTAGGATATAGTAAACTGAATGAGTTTATTTCCTATGAGCAGAACAGACAATACATCAAGCAAATAACATTACAGAAATATTTACACTTACTGAGGTTGGACAAGGAGATATTCAGCCGAATAGCAGCTCCTTAGTTGTTATAGGCCACAACCAGCACGACAAAACGACAGCAACAAGCAACCAACACAGGAATAAGGGGTGCACGCAACTATATAGACGCAGACCCCCATTCCTACCATGGCAGTTCAGTTATTGGTGAAGACAAATCTTGACCCATTCACAGGTTGCCAGGTAACGCAAAAAGCTGGGTTTACCCAGCCCCTCATTAATACAACCCTCCCCTGTGGCTACATGGCCAGCCCATTTATAAAAAAAACTATGACATGATGCCTTCGTTGCCATCCTGTCTAGCAAAAATGCTTATTGGGCAGGGGTCTTTCATGTAGGGTGTCACTTTTGACAGGTGAAATGGTTATCACCTAGTTGTGGGATCTGGCTGCATATGCAATGAAGCCTTTCAAGTGGCCTCCTTTGATTGTACAATTACATATCAAAGTGGCCATTTGGCGAGCCTCCAAACTTATATCCAAAGTTATAGTAAAAACAGCGATAACATAACTATTTCTCCCATATTTTAAATCAGATTAACAATATCTATGCAACCTGTGTTCGTTGCATAGGAAAGCATATCCAAATTTCAGCCTTGTAGCACAAACACATACAGAGATATGGTTCTATGGGGTTTACATTATGACAAATACACAGTTAACCCTCTCTCCATGTTAATACATAACATAGCAATTAATTCTACTGAAGCAGGGGGCTGCAGATCAACATATACATGTAGCCCCGGTCTTATTTTGCCCTCCTTGTCCCTCTCTGTAGCGTGCCGAGCGATCGTGGGTGCCGCCGGAGCCAGCAACGGACCCGCCGGCACAACACGAGGGTGGGGGCTAGTGCAGGGAGCCGTGCGCTGTTCCCTGATGAGGGCGGTTGCCGGGGACGCGAGCGGCCCGTTGTAAGGGCCGCGATCGCGTTTCCGAGGTCCCGGCGGCTCGGGGAACAGGGCGCCGCCATTGTGCGATAGTTCGCGCATGCGAAGTGACAAGCAGGCGCAGGGAAGGCCCCAGATAGATCGCGCATGCGCAGTACAGTTCTGAGAAAGCCCGCGAAACCCTAGCCTACCAGGAAAGGCTCAAGGCAGTGACTACGAGTCCCAGGAGCCTCTGCGCGCCCCACGTGATGCCAGGGAGCCAATAGGGTTTAGGATCTCCTTGCAGGAGAAAGGATACATTTCGCGCGCTGAGCCCACGCTAGGCAGTTGGAGCTGGGAAGAGGAAGGGGAAGGAAGGGTGCAGGGAGCAAGTGGCTCCTGCACCAGGTAAGGATCCCCGAGTCCCAGGCAGGCCCCAATCCCCAACAGGGTAGTGGGTAGTACTGAGGGACAGCCCCTAGGTTAGGGACTCTGCCCTTAGGTGTGTGAGGGTGCAGGCTTGTCAGTGTCACAGCTGGTAGTGCTGTGAGCGCTGACAAGTAGGCACAGTGTGAGCAGCGTGTGCTGTGTGTTGTTGCTGCAGGTTGCCTGTGTGTATGCAGTGTGTTTGCTGCAGGTTGCCTGTGTGTATGCAGTGTGTTTGCTGCAGGCGCTGTTAGTATTAGCTAGAGTCAGGACTGGAAAGAGTTAGGGGAGCGGAGCAGGCTATTAACCCCTTAGGGCCCAGATATGTCCTCACTCCCCAGTTTGTGGTGCTACAGGGACAGGCCCTAGGTTAGGGACCGTGTCACGTAGTGCCAGTGATAGATAGGGACACAGCGAATGCTGCGGCTCCTGTGAAGAGGTTCGGGCTCAAGTCGGGGCCCACAGAGACTATATCCAGGGTGAGATCGCCCTTGGCGGTCCTCGTGCAAAGAACCCGTTTGGGATCAGACGGAATCACCGAGCGACGGATCCTTTGTGAAGCAGTTGCTGATCCGAGTACTGGAGTGCTCGGCAGGTACTATTACAAATCCACAAGTGCACCAACGGGCCCTTAGCTTAATAGTGACTGCGCAGTCACCCATATCCTCTCTCTGCAAGAGTGCGGGACATTGGGTGGGGATCCTATGGACACTGGGTGGGATCACTCGGTGTTGGGGGAAGCGTTTGGTGAGACACCTTGGTTATTAGTGTCTCCTCTGTAGAGGGACACCTGTTATTCCATTGTTGATATATGTGTGTATGTTCTTAAGTAAAAGGTATTGGTTATCATAAGGTGTTGTATGTTTCTTGCCCAGGGGAATCTCACATCACGGGGATCCTGGGTAAGTGGAGGCGCTGCGCTAAGGAAATGTGTGTTACCCCAGGCTCCCAGCTAGCAGAGGCTCAGATCTCCTGGAGCCGCAGGTGTTAAACAGTGGCCAGTAGTTCCTTTGGGAGGGTTCAGAAAAAGGGCTACATACACAAAATGGTTAACCCTTTCCCTCCCGACATGATTTCTACACATACAGGAATATAACACAGACTGGTGGGGGAATACAGCTCAGACCTGGGGCAATTCTGCTGAAGCAGGGGGATGCAGATCAACATATACACAGGTCCCATTAACCCCTCATACCCCGATCATGACAATTGGCTGTTGTAGATATATTGTATAGAGCAGTTACCTATGTAAAATTGATATGAGTGTGTAGCCAGGTTCCCCAGATTCCACCCTTATCTCTGTATGCTGGGAGAATAGGGAAGGTCGCAGCGAGTGCACTGAGCGCTCTGGTGCACTGGAGGCTCCGCAGTGACTCAAGCGATCAGGGCGCCGCCATGTTGGATGTTCGCGCATGCGCGGTGGACCCGTGGAGGTGGTGATGGACGAGAGATCGTGCATGTGCGGTAGGGGATTGCAAGAGCCCGCGAAACAGGAGCCAATCCTATAGGGTGTAGCGGATGGGACTACGAGTCCCAGGAGCCTTTGCGAGACCAGGTGACGCCAGGGAGCCTATAGGGCGAGTGGATTTGCTGGAGGAAGAGTTAGGAGGTTGTGCAGGGGAGCACGCCGGTCAGAGACGATCGGGAGGAGGAAGGAGATCTGCGTGTAGGGAGGCAAGTAGCCCCTACACTAGGCCACATACCCCCGGCCCAGTTAGGCCCTGAGTCACAGTGAGTGAAGCTGGTGCAGGGACAAGCCCTAGGATAGAAAACAGCTCCTTTAGTGTCAGCCCAAAAGGTATTATACTCAGAGACTGCCGCGGTACTATACAGAGGTTTGGGCTCAGGCCTCCGCAAGCACAACAGCAGCCGACCGGGTGGGATCGCCCCGGAAGGTACCCTGGGAGTGTCTTCATCGTCGGATCCTTTGCAGGCCCGAGTGCTGGAGCACTCGGCAGGTAACATCCTTAAGTGCACTAACTATAAAACCAGAACATAGTGGCTGCGCAGTCACACACACACATACCTTACTTTGGGGGGTGGGGTTGTGGAGTGGGGGAATTGGACACGGTGTGGGGGTACACCGTGAGGGGTCGTGTCCTGCGAGACGCGTTAGTTATTATTGTGTCTCCTATACACAGGGACACTTATTGTATGACATGCAAGGTTATGGTTACCCGTAGTAAAGTCACTGTTTCTTGTATATGCTGTGTGCGTGGTAATACATTATTGTCCTGCGAGGAACTACTCCCGCTTTGCTGGGAGCCATCGCAGGTGGAGGCGCTGCACTTGGTAAGAGGTTATCTGTATTCACATGTGTTGCCCCAGGCTCTCCGTGGCGGAGGCTTAGGCCCTGCGAGCCAACAGGTTAAACAGCATTGGTAGCGCACTGTATTCATACAGTAGGAAACAGGGCTACAAGTGGGAACTTACTGAAGCAGAATACATTTGAGCAGGGTTGCCACCTTCTACTGAAGGCTAACCCGGAGAAAACATTTTTACATTTACCACTTACCTTTGGCGGCGTTGGCGGCTCTCGGCATCCTTCCGACAGCTGATGCGGCGTGAAGTTGCCATGACAACGGGACACCTTATGGCGCCAAAGCGTCACATGACATCCCGCTGTGTGGTCAATGGGTTTCACATGACGCTGTGATGTCACATAGCGTTCCCGTTGTCATGGCAAAGCAGCAGCCATATTGACAGGCGTTGCATGGAACGATGCCGAGATGACGCCCGGGAGGCGCCGCCGAACGCCGCCACTCTGAGGTTTCCAAGGTAAACCCATAGCCCGGAATTATATGGCCAAAAACCCGTAGTCTCCGGAGTTGTGGCCACCCTGGATATGAGTGACTTACTGATGTAAAATACATGAATTACACTTACTGAGGTAGAATACATATGAGGGGCAATTACTGATGTAAAATAGATATAAGGTCAGTTAGTGAGATACAATAGATATGAGGGACAGTTGGTACTGTAACTGCCCCTCATATCTATTTGACCTCACTAACTGCACCTCATATCTACTTTAGTACGGTAATTGCCCTTTATGTCTTTTTTTTGCCTCAGTAATTGCCACTCATATCTATTTTCCCTCACTGAGGCAAAAAAAGATATTACAGTAAGGGCAATTATAAATGTAAAATAGAAAGATGAGGTGCAGTTCCTGAGGTATAATAGAAACTCAGCATCATTTTCTGAGATAAAACTACACCTCCCATGATGCTCTAATGGGCAAGGAGTGATGACTTGATGACCCTGCAGGGGAGGGGTTATATAAGAGGCTGTAACTTTTTCTAGAACTCTCTTTCCCCCGAGTCTGGGAAGTGACTCATGAAGAATTAGCTGAAATACTTCTCCAAGCGTCCAGATTTTACCCTTTAAAAACTTTAGCCTCAACTTGAGTTGGGAGACTGGATTGTTGTCAGCTGCAAACCTTCCTGTATGCAGAGCAAAGCGTGGAAACATCCAGCTAGGTCTCCTAGTAGTGAGGGCACTGCCCCTGAGTTAGACTCCTGGCCTTATCAGCAGGGACATAGTTCCCACATACAGGGAGGATCTTTCTAAGGCCTTGGACATAGTAAGCGCTTAGGTGCTGCCGCTCGCTCTCGCTTGCTGCCGCTCGCTCTACCAGGAGCTTTTTGCTGTCCTTGCAGAGGAGACAGCAAGCGCTTGGGAGGCGGGTATCACTGTGTGTGTGTGTCACTTTGAAGTGATCTGTGTGTTTGTGTGTCACTGGGGAACGTGTGTGTGTGTGTGTGTGTATGTGTGTGTGTGTATCTTATACTATATTAGTGAAAGCACTGTATGTTTGCCTGCCTGCCTGCATGCATGCATGCCTGCCTGCTGGATGTCCGGTGTCCCTAGCGGCAATCTCATTGGTCCCTTGGCCCGCCCGCCCCCGCACACCTCTCATTGGCCTCACACACTCACACCACCCCCTTGGCCCGCCCCCCACACCTCTCATTGGCCTGAGGCGGAGTGACGGGCCAAAGGTCCAAAAAAATAAATAAAACACACACACACACACACACACACACACACACACACACACACACACACACACCTCTCTCCCCTCTCCAAATCACCTTTTCCCCCTCCCCAGCGGCATCACCTCTTCCCCCTCCCCAGCGGCATCACCTCTTCCCCCTCCCCAGCGGCATCACCTCTTCCCCCTCCCCAGCGGCATCACCTCTTCCCCCTCCCCAGCGGCATCACCTCTTCCCCCTCCCCAGCGGCATCACCTCTTCCCCCTCCCCAGCGGCATCACCTCTTCCCCCTCCCCAGCGGCATCACCTCTCCCCGCTCCAAATCACCTCTCCCCGCTCCAAATCACCCCTCCCCGCTCCAAATCACCTCGCTTAGCGCAGCTGCCACGCGGCGCGTAAGATGGCGGACCCCCTTCCTCCCTCGCGGCGCCGAGTCAGACGGTGGCGGCGCCCGGAAGTACAGGTAGGTGTCGCTCCCCACCTCCGGCGCCAAACGGAACTGAGAAAGGGCGCATCAACTGAGGTGTGTGTGTGTGTGTGTGTGTGTGTGTGTGTGTGTGTGTGTCACTGTCCACTGCCCCCCCCTCCTATCCACTGCCCCCCCCTCCTGTCCACTGCCCCCCCCTCCTGTCCACTGCCCCCCCTCCTGTCCACTGCGTCCCCCCTCCTGTCCACTGCGTCCCCCCTCCTGTCCACTGCCCCCCCCTCCTGTCCACTGCCCCCCCCCTCCTGTCCACTGCCCCCCCCTCCTGTCCACTGCCCCCCCCTCCTGTCCACTGCCCCCCCTCCTGTCCACTGCCCCCCCTCCTGTCCACTGCCCCCCCCCCTCCTGTCCACTGCCCCCCCCCTCCTGTCCACTGCCCCCCCCCCTCCTGTCCACTGCCCCCCCCCTCCTGTCCACTGCCCCCCCCCTCCTGTCCACTGCCCCCCCCCCTCCTGTCCACTGCCCCCCCCCTCCTGTCCACTGCCCCCCCCCTCCTGTCCACTGCCCCCCCCCTCCTGTCCACTGCCCCCCCCCCTCCTGTCCACTGCCCCCCCCCCTCCTGTCCACTGCCCCCCCCCCTTCCTGTCCACTGCCCCCCCCCCTCCTGTCCACTGCCCCCCCCCCTCCTGTCCACTGCCCCCCCCCTCCTGTCCACTGCCCCCCCCCCCTCCTGTCCACTGCCCCCCCCCTCCTGTCCACTGCCCCCCCCTCCTGTCCACTGCCCCCTCCCTCCTGTCCACTGCCCCCCCCCTCCTGTCCACTGCCCCCTCCCTCCTGTCCACTGCCCCCTCCCTCCTGTCCACTGCCCCCCCCCTCCTGTCCACTGCCCCCCCCCCTCCTGTCCACTGCCCCCCCCCCCTCCTGTCCACTGCCCCCCCCTTGACGCCCCCCCCCTCCCTTTGACGCCCCCCCCTCCCTTTGACGCCCCCCCCCTCCCTTTGACGCCCCCCCCCTCCCTTTGACGCCCCCCCCCTCCCTTTGACGCCCCCCCCCTCCCTTTGACGCCCCCCCCCCTCCCTTTGACGCCCCCCCCTCCCTTTGACGCCCCCCCCCTGCCTTTGACGCCCCCCCCCTGCCTTTGACGCCCCCCCCTGCCTTTGACGCCCCCCGCGCACACACTGACTGACTGCCGCACGCACGCACACACTGACTGACGCGCACACAAAGCCTGACTGACGCACGCACACACTGACTGAGGCACACACTGACTGTGTGTGCGTCAGTCAGTCTGTGTGTGTTTGTGTTTCTGCCTCAGACTCACTGACGCGCGAGCAAACACACAGTGACTGACGCACACACGCTACATGAAGCTGTAAAGGAGGGAGGGAGGGGGGGGACTGGATTGATGTGAATGGGGGACAAACAGAGAGAGGGGGGAGGAGAGAGAGGAACGGGAACATTACATCCCGGGCAACGCCGGGTCTCTCAGCTAGTATTATATAATATTTAAAAATTTTTAAAAAAGACATGTGAGAGTAAATTATTTATTAACATTGTGCAACTTTGATAAATATATTCGCGCACACACATCACACACCACACATACACATACACACTGGTACACACACACACACACACATGCACACACACATACACACACACACACATACACACACATACATGCACACACACACACACACACACACACATGCATGCACATGCACATGCACACACACACACACATACATGCACACACACACATACACACACACACATGCATGCACATGCACATGCACACACACACACACACACATACATGCACACACACACATACATGCACACACACACAGACACACGGGGCAGAAGGGGGCACATCACCCGCTCCCCCCCGGCAGCGCAAGCCCCCTCCATCTCCCGCAGGCTGACAGCCACAGGGATCGGGCAGATGGAGGAACATCACCCGCTCCCCCCCGGCGGCGCAAGCCCCCTCCATCTCCCGCAGGCTGACAGCCACAGGGATCGGGCAGAAGGTACACTCACTCCGCTGGCGCCAGACCCCGTTCACATTTCCCTGCTCTCCTTCCATTGGTTGCTGAGGCGTCACGTGAGCGGACTCAGCGCGTGAATTTAAAATTTCACTGTCGGCTCTGTTCAAGCGCGCCTCAGCAAGCAACGGAAAGCATGCGCGAGCCCCTACTAAAGCCGCTTTAATTGCGACTGTAGGGGCTCAGTGGCAAGCAGCAGCAAGCGAGAGCAAGCGAGAGCAAGCAAGCAGTAACCATGCCCTGGGCCTAATAGAAGGAGCTGAACAGACACGTGTTTATGTGGAGGACCCTGACAAGCGAGTGACCAGAGCACGAGTTCATCAGGGGTCACAGTGAGTGATGGGATATAATGCAAATATAAAATCACTTTATATATAATATATATATATATATATATCACATTATATGTATGTATGTATGTACAGTATATCACATTATATGTATATCACATTATATGTATGTATCACATTATATGTATATATATATATATCACATTACTGTATATGTATCAAATTATATGTATATATATATATATATCACATTTGTTTATATACTGTATATCACATATGTATATATATATATATATATATATATATATATATATATATATATATCTATCTCTCTCACATTTGTGTATATATATACACTGTATATCACATTATGTATGTATATATATATATCTCACATTTGTATATATACTGTATATCACATATGTATATATCACATATGTATATATACTGTATCACATTATGTGTAGTATATATACTGTATATCACATTAGATGTATATATACTGTATATCACATATGTATATGTGTGTGTATATATATATATATCTACTATATATTTCTGAAAGTGTCCTATGTGTCCGGGTCTGTATGTGTCTCCCTGTGCCCCTCCCCGTGTCCCTAGCGGCAATCTCATTGGACCTTGGGCCAGGCCAATGACATTGCTCCCTTGGGCCGCCCGCCCCCGCACACCTCTCATTGGCCTGAGGCGGAGTGAAGGGCGCACACACACACACACACACACACACACACACACATCACTATACACACACATACACACACACACACACACATCACTATACACACACACACACATCACTATACACACACACACACACATCACTATACACACACACACACACATCACTATACACACACACACACACATCACTATACACACACATCACTATACACACACACACACACACACACACATCACTAAACACACACAACCCCCTGTCCCCCCCCCCCCCCCCCACACACACACACACACACACACACATCACTAAACACACACACGGTGTTACATACATTAGCGGGGCTCACAGTGTTAGCAGCACATCTCCCGCTCTCTTCCCCACCGGTCCCGGAGGCTCCGCCTCTTCCTCCGCCTCTCCCTCCGCCTCTCCCTGTTTCCCGCGCTTTCACCCCCCCCCCCCCCCCTCCACGTGGGAGCTGCCGGACGGGTGAGGGAGCTGCCGGACGGGTGAGGGAGCGGCCGGACGGCTGAGGGAGCTGCCGGACGGGTGACTTCTGCCTTTCACCCGCCCACCGCTCACACCCCTGCGCCACACAGCCGCCGCACGCACTCAACAGACACCCGCCGCCTCTCACCCACCCCACACACTCGACACACACCTGCCGCATCCTGCCCCTACACAACAATATCACTGACCAGCTGTCACCCGCACTCGCCACACACCCGCCGCCTCACACCCTAGCAGGACCCCGACCCACAGCCAGCACTCACTACCCATGCGCCACCCGTACTGAACACCCACCTGCCGCCTCACACACGCTCACACCCTAGCAGGACACACGCCTCACATTTTCACATCACTTATGTCACCAAAATATACATTGTACTGTGGTGTGTTTACAATAAACCATTTTTATACAACATCGTATTACATTTTCTTCCATCTTTCTTTTCAACATTATTATCCAACCTTTCCAACAAATAGTCACCTATTGTTCCACAATTTATAAATAATACTACCTATTACGCATTTACATCCCGGGCAACGCCGGGTCTCTCAGCTAGTATCATATAAATTTTAAGTTATGGTGGGTGAAAAGGGCAGTGGATATTCACAGTTGAGTGCAAATAGCCGCACGGCTATTCGCACTCAGTAGAACTTAACTGAGTGCGAATAGCCGAGCTGTTATGAACAGGTTTCTATGCCTTTATTCACCAGGAAAAAATCAGAAAGTCTTATAGCTCAGTGGTTATGCAGCAGGCCATTAGCGTAGTGGACCAGGGTTCGATTCCTGGCAGGGATGTTTATTTTTTCCATTTTATTTTCTACTGAGTGAGAATAGCCGAGCTGTTATGAACAGGTTTCTATGGAACGTAACTGAGTGCGAATAGCCGAGCTGTTATGAACAGGTTTCTATGCCTTTATTAAACTCCCCTTCCTGCCTGGGGAAAGGTGCACAACACAGTAGGGACTGGGACGGTTGGAACTGGGTGGGCGGGGCTTGATCGCACAGGCGTGCGCTGTAGTAGTTACTGGGACCGCAGCCTTAGGAGCCGCTTACGCATGCGTGCGGAGGCGTGTGTAAATGCAGGCGACAGACAAGTTTAAATATACGCGCTGAGGGGAGCGGAGGAGCGGTCATGTGACAGCAAACATCCAATGGGGATGAGGGACTAGACCTGCCTCCCGCCACACCTTCGCCCCGCCCCCAAAGCGCGCTCACTGCCTCACCTGTCAGGCCACAAAAAAGCACCAGCTTCTGGAGGCGAGGCAGAGCAGGAGCGCGGCCCGAGGCACCATGCCCGAGTCCTTAGGCCTCGGGCATGGTCATCGCTTAGGCGCTGAGGCGCGCTGCTGCTCGGGACTGAGCCCCTACAGTGCTGCTCGGCACTGAGCCCCTACAGCCGCAATGAGAGCGGCTTTAGCAGGGGCTCGCACTCTTCCGCCCGCCTGCGGAAGCGTGTCTTAAGAAATATTTTGTTTCTTAGCTTGCCGGAGCGCAGGGCCGGTCACGTGAACCCCCGTACTGCCGCCCCCCCGCAGCATTGTTACCCCATCCGCAGTACCGCCGCCACCACCCTCACGCCGCGCCCCCCCCCCCCTGCTGGTAAGACTGATTTTTGGGTGTGTTTGGGTTATTTTTTTTATATATATTTTATTGCAGCTATTTTTTATATTACACATTCCTAGTGAGAGAGACAGAGATATATATATCTATATATATCTCTCTCTATATATATATACATATATATATATATATAGATATCTCTATATATATATATACAGGCATACCCCGGTTTAAGTACACTCACTTTAAGTACACTCGCGAGTAAGGACATATCGCCCAATAGGCAAATGGCAGCTCGCGCATGCGCCTGTCAGCATGTCCTGAACAGCAATACTGGCTCCCTACCTGTACCGATGCTGTGCGCAAGCGGGGAGACTATAGAGCCTGTTACAAATGCTTTATTTACGTCAGTTATGCACGTATACTGTATAACGATTGCAGTTCTGTACATGCATCAATAAGTGGAAAAAAGGTAGTGCTTCACTTTAAGTACATTTTCGCTTTACATACATGCTCCGGTCCCATTGCGTACGTTAATGCGGGGTATGCCTGTATCTCTCTCTCTCTCTCTCTCTCTCTCTCTCTATATATATATATATATATATATATATATATATATATATATATATATATATATATATATATATATATATATATATATATATATATATATATATATAGATAGATAGATAGATAGATATATCTATATATATATCTCTCTATATATATATATAGATATATCACACCACAAAAGGTCACATAAACACACATACTGTAATACAACCTTTTTGGATTAACAATTTATACATTTATACGGCCAGAAAGAGTGGATTTACCCTCTGGGTGAGCAACTATTGGCCCAAGCAGCACACGTGGTTTTTTTTACATTTCCCTGCTCCCACGCTTTAAAAAAAAAAAAAAAAAAAAAAAAAAAAAACTCCCAATACCTACAACATGGGACATCCCTTGAAGAAGTGCGCGCATGCGCACGAAACGCGTTGGGAAGATACCGTTTTTAGAAGCAATTGATTTCTGGAGTTGGGGAGCACACCGCCCGGCCGGAGGTGAGGGGGAAGATCTACACACACAGAGCAGGAGAATAGGAGACCGGCAGGAGGAGAGAGCGTGACGCCACGTCCGCGCAGCAGCATCACTGTTCCTGCGTCTTTGAAGCTCCACACAGCACCTGCCACACGTGGGGAGGCCAGAGAGAGAGCTCCGGTCGCCATCTTGGATCCACCGAAAGTGTTTCCAGTCCTGCTGCTTTCTAATATCCTTTATTCTGGAATCTGCATTTTGCTCATCTTCCATCATCAATCACCAAAGGACTTTGATTTGGACTATCCACCATATGGTTTGAATTAATTTCACTATTGTAATTGGCGCCGACATTATCTTTTTTCCTTTTTATGCTGAGTTACTGACTGTACAGTTAGTTTTTGTCTGGCTGCCGCTCTTCATTAATCGTCCCATTAGGGGTTTATGTTTTTTAGCGCTGTTTTGCACCGTCTTTTCTGTTTTTGGGCCCAATACCTATAAGCTGATTGGCGCGCGCTCCCAGGCTTTGTGGACGCGCGGCCAGACTCTATATGAGCCCGCCCCCAACGAGCAGCCATTCCATGGAGGACACGGACACAGTAAGTATTATTTTTATTCTTTGTGCCTTCCCCCCTGTCCCCGTTATGGAGGTGTTAGCGGGTGTGTTCTCCTGTCCCCGGCGCTCCCCCCGTGGCGGAAGATGGGAGCGGGGATGCCCCTCAGGTCCCCGGTTGCCCCTGTTTAAGGCCGCGGGGCAGGAGACGTGTGCGGGGATGCCCCTCAGGTCCCGCTTGCCCCTGTGTAAGGCCGCGGGGCAGGAGACGTGTGCGGGGATGCCCCTCAGGTCCCGCTTGCCCCTGTGTAAGGCCGCGGGGCAGGAGACGTGTGCGGGGATGCCCCTCAGGTCCCGCTTGCCCCTGTGTAAGGCCGCGGGGCAGGAGACGTGTGCGGGGATGCCCCTCAGGTCCCGCTTGCCCCTGTGTAAGGCCGCGGGGCAGGAGACGTGTGCGGGGATGCCCCTCAGGTCCCGCTTGCCCCTGTGTAAGGCCGCGGGGCAGGAGACGTGTGCGGGGATGCCCCTCAGGTCCCGCTTGCCCCTGTGTAAGGCCGCGGGGCAGGAGACGTGTGCGGGGATGCCCCTCAGGTCCCGCTTGCCCCTGTGTAAGGCCGCGGGGCAGGAGACGTGTGCGGGGATGCCCCTCAGGTCCCGCTTGCCCCTGTGTAAGGCCGCGGGGCAGGAGACGTGTGCGGGGATGCCCCTCAGGTCCCCGCTTGCCCCTGTGTAAGGCCGCGGGGACCTGAGGGGCATCCCCGCTCCCATCTTCCGCCACGGGGGGAGCGCCGGGGACAGGAGAACACACCCGCTAACACCTCCATAACGGGGACAGGGGGGAAGGCACAAAGAATAAAAATAATACTTACTGTGTCCGTGTCCTCCATGGAATGGCTGCTCGTTGGGGGCAATAAAGTGAATTTGCACTCAACTGTGAATAGCCGTGCGGCTATTTGCACTCAACTCTGAATATCCACTGCCGGTGAAAAGGGCAACAACAAACCTTAACCGTTAGAATATCACTTGTGAGCACATTCACATGTCTTAGACAGACACTGGTATGTATTTATGTATATATGCATGTGCACATACGTGTGTGTGTGCGTGTGCGTATATATGAAACATCAGGTTACTGGAACCAGCTTGAAGAATCCAGTCAGTGATGTTTGTAAAACTTTGGAAGATACAAAATCTCCTCATACAGTAAGTACCTGCAGTAGACACTACTAGATCACACAGGATTCAAGTATTGCCAGCAAGCTGAATTGGTGAATAGAGGGTTACTGGTTTATTACCAGTGAGTATATACTGTTTGATTCCTGTACTGGACTTTAGAGCATTCACATTATCAATTAAGTATTTACTTTTTATTTTTTGTATTATTACTTATTTTGTATTTCTATTTATTCACTATTTTATTGAGGAGTGCTGTTTTTTTAATATATACACAAAATAGAGGAAGACCACGCTCAAAATCAAACTTAAATAAATGGTGTTAACAATGACCATATGTTAAATGAAAATAATATAGTCCACACTACAAGTCCATGACAATATGCTAGATTGCAATTATACCACAACCAACCAAGGTTCTGTTTGGAGATAACCAATATATATACCAAAACATATGACCATTTAAATAAACAGTGTTAGTAATGTTGTTGAAAATATAAATAAATTAGATAAATAGAAATACAATAAACACTGCCAACAGAGAGAAAATTCTAAATATTGCTTTGCAAAGGGTACTGACAACAAAATTGTTCGAACTAAATCTATGTACATTGTTCTTCCTGTTTCAAAGTCTTAATGTGATACTACAAAAAACAATAAAAACGTTTGAAATATATAAATTAAAAAAAAATACAAAAACATAGAATGAGTGAGACAGAATGAGGGGGTGGTGTGCTAAACTAAAGTGCTGGTGTCCAAAAATGTATTGAATCCTTTTGGATGGAGAGTGTTGAGATATAATTCAAAAGGATTCTTTCTTGCCGAAGGTTTTAAAATGATCACCTCCCAGAAGAGACGAAGGGACATTTTCCAGATCCCCCTAACTCACATAAACAGAATCTATGACATGTAAATGAGCACACATTTCCCAGAATCCCTTGCTGCAGTGGAAGCACTGTTTGCTAGGTGATAATGGTTGAAAGGCAGGGTTGCAGACCTGTCTAAGGCTGCGTCCATAGACACAGCAGCCGCGCGGAGGCTGAGGGAAAGAAATCGGGTGCTATCCCTGGCCTTCGTTCGTGCGCCGTCCGGGGGCGTGTCTATGATGTCACTGCGCTGGTTCGCCACGCTGTATAGACGCGATCACTGCCTTTAGGCAGTCTGATCGCGCAGCGTGCGGACGCGTCAGCGCGGTCTGCCCTTCTGACGCAGCCTAAGACATGTGAATGTGTTCACAAGTGGTGGAGGTTTTTTGTCGCCTTATTCACCCACCATAACTTAAAATCTGTATGGTAAACCTACCCAGCCTTGAAAATTGCATAGCCAGTACAACCAACCTCACACTGATCAGACCCATTAAGGTTGAAACATGTCTGTGAGGGGTTTGACTGGCTTTGCATCTAATCCCATGCTGTGCTTAAAAGCTGTGTGAACACCAGAGCATTTGCTTATATCGGTTCCATGTAAATGGATTTCAGGCAAAAGGTGTCACATTGGGGGCGATTCACTAAGCAGTGATAAGTGAATCATACTTTAAAAGCACGCCAGATTTTTGCACCAGCTAAAGGCTGGCACAAAAAAATGGATACAACAGAAAAAAATGACAGAGGTCACAGCAGACCCCTATTAGTTGCACTCAAGGAAAAAGTCAAAATTAATAACAGAGATATTAATATCCACAGTATGGACTTAAATTCCCAATAGATGTATGAACAAATGCTTAAGGATACAATATTCACTAGTGGACTGGTATGTCTGAAATAATAACGTGTAATCCAAATAAAAAGACCATACAGTATGTCCACAGTAAATGTCTGACAGCCCTAAATATAGCAGTGACATCCACTGATAAAATAAAAAAACTAAAAAAACTTTAATGAACAATAATTATGCCGAAAAGCAAGTGAGAAAAATAGGAACAAATGTGTAAAATGTCCCTGTAAGGGGAGTGGGTGGGAGGGAAGTGGGTAGCAACAAAAAGGAAAGAGGATGATGATGATGATAATGTCTCTGTCTCTGTCTCTGTCTCTGTCTCTGTCTCTGTCTCTGTCTCTGTCTCTGTCTCTGTCTCTGTCTCTGTCTCTGTCTCTGTCTCTGTCTCTGTCTCTGTCTCTGTCTCTGTCTCTGTCTCTGTCTCTGTCTCTGTCTCTGTCTCTCTCTCTGTCTCTCTCTCTGTCTCTCTCTCTGTCTCTCTCTCTCTCTCTCTCTCTCTCTCATAAATATCTAAATAAACTGCATCATTCAAAATCAAGTCAAAAAATAATCCGACATTAAAAAGCAAACCACACTAAAGGGCCAGACATAAATACATTTGCTGTGAATGTGAAAAAATGCAATCACAATAACATTAAAAATAACCTGTAAAAGAAAAATAACATACATTCCATTTTTTTTTCCTCTTACCTTTTAGATGTCGTCTCCCTCTGATTCCCGTGGTCACAGCAAGCTCTCAAACCAATCCACCATCCCAAACAGCAACGGGCCACAGGTGAAAAAAATTAAAAGTCCTTTTCTTCTTTCTTTTTCTTCATCTGTAAATTGTAATCCAATTTTGGCTCTTTCGGGGGGGTTTCATTTTCAGTAGGCACGCCCTTGTAATCCTATTATTGGAGTAGGAGGAGGTCGTCCCTCCTCAGTTTCTTGCAGTCAAATGAGGCTGCACAAGCTTTTATAGGCCTGTGACGTCACATTTGAGTGCAAATGGTTCACACGCCTCTGATTGGCTGTGAAAACCATGTGTTTTTTTTTTGTGACGTCATGTTAAGGAAGTGAAGCCAGCCAATCAGAATGGTTGTGCTTCCTTTCCCTTTAACATGACTTCACCAAAAGCAGCATGGCTTCTGTCACCATGGTACTTCAGCCAATCAGATTGTGTAAACTGTATCCCCAATCGGATTGGTTGTTGTAGACTGTCACGAGAGCTTGCGACAGGCTGTAATTTACACCAAAACTATATATAAATATATATATATATACCTGGGTTTGAACTGGGACGAGACTTAAGATATAATAAAGTGATTTTATTCCTTGATAAAGGTGAACACAGCAAATATGTACAAATAACAGGCAAAATATAGACACTTACTTAAAGATTATGGCAAGAAAGCCAGCAGGATCACAGCCTGCCACTTCTCCCATATTTGAGTTGACATCACAGCAAAACAGGCAGGACACATGCATGCATGAAGATCCTTTGCATGAAGAACAATGAACAGCATGAACAACTTGGGTAAAGGGTGGCTTTGACTTATATATCATTTTAACCCCCTCTGTCCCCGTTTACGGCTCCGTGCCGTCTAGTAAACGTCCCTTTCAAGCTTTTGAAGCTCATTTTGGGACTTCCAGCTTGGGGTAGCCCCCCCCATCAATAAACCCTTTGAAGCAGGGAGGACATTTGTCATGTTCACTCCTGCAGGAAACCTTGGTGTGTAAATGTGAGTTACCACGTTTACAAAGACATCCTCTTCCCTGCTCATTATCATAGCAGGGGGGCTGCAGTTTCTCAGAACTTCAACCAAAATTTCATATTTACTGCAAATCATTGCATAACTTCCGTTCCGTAATACACACAGTCAGGTGAGATATATGAAAATTAATAGAGATATTAATATCTGGCATTTAGCAGCAGGTACATATACAGTGTTTAGACTCCCAAAGATCGGCTGACTCCCGCCAATACACTTATGTAATTCTTAGCTGGTTCAGCCAAGGACATCTCATAATATTCTTATATTTATTAAAGTTACTCACTTTTGATATCCTGTTGGGGGTAGCCCCCCCCCTGGCCCCATCAATAAAACCTTTTAAAGTGGGCTTTTGCTTCTTGCATAAACAATTCCCCTGGGAAGCCAGGCTCCAATCTGGCCAATTCACACCTCCCTTTTGACATGCACTGGGAGAGAGGAAGCGTGCATAGGCAAGTGACTAGACTCAGATGAGGTAAACCATTTGGTTTCTGGACATTTCCACAAACTGCAAAAAGTCACTTTATCAAAAATATATGTCCCTCTTATGACAAAGTTATATTTTTAATATGTGTGTACTTGGGGGGTGAACCGGAGGCTGTACCCCAAGGCTCAGGGTCCTGGCTTACTCCGTTACCAAAATACCAGTTTTCAGGTAACTGTTTATTCAGCACTGCCTTTTGTCACCAACCTGGGTTTAAATCCCAGGACAAACCAAATGCATTGCAGTTTTAAAACACAGAGAACCAATATTTAGGCAAAAGCTTGCATTCCTCCATCTGCATCTATCATGTAGGGTTCTAAAACCTTCTCTTTTCACACTCAACTTCAATTAACCCTTTGAAGTCCAGATTTCCTGAAAAGACATAATACAGTGGAATTTTCTTAAACTGTAGCTCATTAACCCCTTAAGTCCCAGTGGGTGGGTTATGCAGACCCTGATCCAGCAACAACATCATTTACACGGGAATAAGCATTTTCATGTTATTTAACAAGGGTTAAGTCACAGTTCTGGGCCTCAGCCCAGTTAACCCCTTGTCTCCCTGGCGAGGTTAGAGGGGGGCCCTTGGGGGTTAATCCCGGGCCAAACCCTCCCTACCGTCACACCTCCCCTGCTCAAGGGCCCCTGGTACCCCAGTGGCCTCCCCATGGCCCTGGGATACCACTGGCGCTCTTGACGCACTCAATACGTCCTGAGGGATTGGCCTGGCAAAATTGTCCTCCGGCATTGACCAGTACACAGTGGATTGTAAAGTCCAGTTCCTGCAAAGCCGGGCTTTCTCCTTTGCCTCCCTCTGCCCCAGCAGGAGACCAGCTATATAGCACAGACCGTCGCTTTCCTGTCAACCAAGTCTGGGACAGGGTTATGTCACTATTCTGTAGGGAACCTACCTGCCCTGGCTCTGTGCCCACCCATAGCTGCTCCGCTATACTCCTGACTCTCCTCCCTGGCTGCCTATCTACCCACAGCCCTTCCTTTGGAGACCCGGAGAAATCTGTCAGGGGGGTCACTCCTGGCCCGTCAGAGCAAGGGACGTTATGCCTACCTAGCCCACCCCTAGCTTCTGCCAGCTGCCTGACACCCCACTGACCTCCTATCTCCCCCTGCTCCACGGTGCCTCCCTGCCTAGCCTCCCCTAGGCCCAGCACCTCAGCCTGCTGCTTACCTCCCTGCAGCCCACCTGCACTCCTCTCCTTCCTGAGCAATCCTACCCCAGACCCTGGAACTACCTGAGTGCACCTACCTCCCTGACCTTGTCTCCCCCTTACCAGGGATGAGCTCAGGGGCACGTCTCCAGATGCAACCGCCTTAGCGCTTGGCTGGCAGGTATCCCTGGGGTGGCACAAGCCTGCCACTGCCCCGGATACCCCCAGCCCATAGCTAGGCTGCAACAGGGGGTTGCTGATCTGAGAAACCCCCTGGGGCTCTGCCAGGGTAACGGGAAACTCTAGCGTCACTACCTGATGCTTTCCCTCCCTGGCTACCACTAGCCCTCCTTCTCTCACTGAGATCTGCTGCTGGCTACCTACCTGCAGCCTCCCCTCACTCCGCTTCTCCCTAGCTAATCCTAGCCTGGACCCTAGGGACACCTGAGTGAGGCCATCTCCCTGACACTGTCTCCCCATTACCGGGGATGAGCCCAGGGGCATCTCTCCAGATGCAACCGCCTTAGCTCTTGGCTGGCAGGTAATCTGGGGGTGGTCTAACTGTGCCACAACCCCTGGTACCTCCAGCCCATAGCAAGGTTGCAACAGGGGGTTGCTGATCTGAGACACCCCCTGAGGCTTTGCCAGGGTAACGGGGAAAACTGGCTGGCTCACTTGCTGCCTTCCCTCCCCGGTTCCCACTGGCCCACCCAACCCTCTCCCAGGCAATCCTACCCTAGAGCTGGGTGCTAACGGGGCTAGCCCCTCTCCCTGAAGCTGTGCCCCCATTACCGGAGGTGAGCTCAGGGTTGCTGGTGCAGATGCACCCACCTTAGCTCCTGGCTGGCAGGTAATCTGGGGGTGGTCTAACTGTGCCACAACCCCTGGTACCTCCAGCCCATAGCAAGGCTGCAACAGTGGGGCTCTTAACAGAGAGTCCCCTTGCTGCTCTGCCCAGGTAATGGGGAAGCCTGGCGGCCCTACAAGCTGCCCTTCCTTCCCCTCCCCTGGTAACTGATGCGGGCTACCTACCTGCAGCCTCCCCTCACTCCGTTTCTCCCTAACTAATCCTAACCTGGATCCTAGGGACACCTGAGTGAGGCCATCTCCCTGACACTGTCTCCCCATTACCGGGGATGAGCTCAGGGTTGCTGGTGCAGATGCACCCACCTTAGCTCTTGGCTGGCAGGTAATCCGGGGGTGGTCTAACTTTGCCACAACCCCGGACACCTCCAGCCCACAGCAAGGCTGCAACAGTGGGGCTCTTAACTGAGAGTCCCCTTGCTGCTCCACCAGGATAATGGGGACGTCTAGCTGCCCTACAAGCTGCCCGTCCTTCCCCTCCCCTGGTACCCCTATCTCCTGCCACCCCCCGGTCACCCCTATAGTGAAACAACAGGGTACAGTCATAGGGAAAAATAAGTCAGGGTCAGTCTGCGACTTGGTCTGGCTTACCTTGCTGGTCCCCGCAGAGACCGCCGCCTTCGTTGGTCCCAATTGCAGGGGGACTGGAGCGGCCGCCGCCGGCCCCATCTGGGCTTGGCAGCGCCGGGCTGCTGCCGCAACAGCGCCCGGGTTGGGTACAGGTAAAACGGTGCAGGACAAGGGTCCCAGGTCTTTGTGGAGGAACACAGCTCCATGCAAACTTGGTAAAATAACCCCCTCCCGCAAACCCTGTCCCTCCCCCCAAATAAAACTGCCGCCGGCAGGATGCCGGAGTGGCGGCGTCTTCTCTGCCGCCGCCGCTGGTTCTCCGCCGGGATCAGGTGGATGGCCGCTGCTCTCCGCCGCTGTTGCTGATGCAGCCCGTCCAGGTTCTCCAGGAGACGTCCCGCGGAGGGTTGTCGCCCCGGCTGGGCGGGAGCCATCAGAGGATGCCGCTAACTGGGTCATCTTTTCCGCAGCTCGTGAGCGTTGGCCCTGAGGGGCTTCTTCGCCTGACCGCGCACGGTCAGGGCACTGGGCATTATTGTGGCCCATTTGTTGGCAGTGCCGCAGCAACTGCCGGTGCTTCTCCGCCACCGGTGGACTACCCCCAGCAAGGGGCAACGGAGTCCAGAGCGGAGATGCTTGAGCGCCGGGCTCTGGGAGGGGATAAGCGGGTCGGATCATTGCCAGCTTCAGCTGCTCGAGCCACTCTGCTGGGGACATCTCTCCCTGCGCAAACATCAGGGCCAGCAATTCTGGGTAAAATGGACTGGCCGCCGCAACGGCCAATACCTCTCCTGGTGCAAGACTTCCATGGTCTCCGAGACCACCCGCTCCCTCCACAAGTCTCTGCCGTCCCGGAGCTGGGTCCCTTCCCTGCTCTCCGGGCGGTGTGATAGTTACAGCAGCTGCAGCTGTGGATCTTTGCTCAGCCTGCCGGGTTTCATGCTCACCCATTGCTGTCTCTCTCTCAGCCTTGCTGGCTGCTGCTCCCCGCGCCGACTTGATGCACTCCTCCGGGCTCCGGGCAAGAGGAGGTGGAGGAGGAGGGCTCCGGCCAAGAGGTGGATTGCTCTGGCCAAGAGGTGGAGGGCTTCGGCCAAGAGGAGGTGGAGGGCTTCGGCCAAGAGGAGGTGGAGGGCTCCGGCCAAGAGGAGGTGGAGGGCTCCGGCCAAGAGGAGGTGGAGGGCTCCGGCCAAGAGGAGGTGGAGGGCTCCGGCCAAGAGGAGGTGGAGGGCTCCGGCCAAGAGGAGGTGGAGGGCTCCGGCCAAGAGGAGGTGGAGGGCTCCGGCCAAGAGGAGGTGGAGGGCTCCGGCCAAGAGGAGGTGGAGGGCTCCGGCCAAGAGGAGGTGGAGGGCTCCGGCCAAGAGGAGGTGGAGGGCTCCGGCCAAGAGGAGGTGGTGGGCTCCGGCCAAGAGGAGGTGGAGGTTGAGGGCCCTGGCCAATAGGAGGTGGAGGGCTGCGGCCAAGAGGAGGTGGAGGGGCTCCGGCCAAGAGGAGGTGGAGGGCTCCGGCCAAGAGGTGGTGGGAGGAGGTGGAGGGCTCCGGCCAAGCGGTGGTGGAGGGCTCCGGCCAAGAGGTGGTGGAGGGCTCCGGCCAAGAGGAGGTGGAGGGCTCCGGCCAAGAGGAGGTGGAGGGCTCCGGACAAGAGGAGATTGAGGTTGAGGGCTCCGGACAAGAGGAGATCTCTTGGAGGACTCTGGCCTAGAGGATGATGTGGAGGGCTCCGGCCTGGAGGTGGAGGGCTCCGGCCTGGAGGTGGAGGGCTCCGGCCAAGAGGAGTAGGTGAAGGGCTTCGGCCAAGAGAAGGTGGTGGAGGGCTCCGGGCAAGAGGAGGTGGAGGAGGAGGGCTCCGGCCAAGAGGTGGAGGTGGAGGGCTCTGGCCAAGAGGTGGAGGGCTTCGGCCAAGAGGAGGTGGAGGGCTCCGGCCAAGAGGAGGTGGAGGGCTCCGTCCAAGAGGAGGTGGAGGGCTCCGGCCAAGAGGAGGTGGAGGCCTCCGGCCAAGAGGAGGTGGAGGGCTCCGGCCAAGAGGAGGAGGTGGGCTCTTGCCAAGAGGAGGTGGAGGACTACGGCCAAGATGAGGTTGAGGGCTCCGGCCAAGGGGAGGAGGTTGAGGGCTCCGGCCTGGAGGTGGAGGGCTCTGGCGTGGATGGCTCCGGCCTGGATGTGGAGGGCTCCGGCCTAGAGGAGGAGGTGAAGGGCTCCGGCCTAGAGGAGGAGGAGGGCTCCGGCCTGGAGGAGGAGGTAGAGGGGTCCGGCCAAGAGGAGGTGGAGGTGGAAGGCTCTGGCCAAGAGGAGGTGGGGGGGTCCGGCCATGAGGAGGTGGAGGGCTCCGGCCAAGAGGAGGTGGTGGGCTCCGGCCAAGAGGAGGTGGAAGTGGAGTGCTCCAGCCAAGATGAGGTGGAGGGCTCCAGCCAATAGAAGGTGGAGGGCTCCAGCCAAGAGGAGGTGGAGGGCTCCGGCCAAGAGGAGGTGGAGGGCTCCGGTCAAGAGGAGGTGGAGGGCTCCGGCCAAGAGGAGGTGGAGGGCTCCGGCCAAGAGGAGGTGGTGGGCTCCGGCCAAGAGGAGGTGGAAGTGGAGTGCTCCAGCCAAGATGAGGTGGAGGTCTCCAGCCAAGAGAAGGTGGAGGGCTCCGGCCAAGAGGAGGTGGAGGGCTCCGGCCAAGAGGAGGTGGAAGGCTCCGGCCAAGAGGAGGTGGAGGGCTCCGGCCAAGAGGAGGTGGAGGGCTCCGGCCAAGAGGAGGTGGAGGGCTCGGGCCAAGAGGAGGTGGAGGGCTCGGGCCAAGAGGAGGTGGAGGTGGATGGCTCCGGCCAAGAGGAGGTGGAGGGCTCCGGCCAAGAGGAGGTGGAGGGCTCCGGCCAAGAGGAGGTGGAGGGCTCCTGCCAAGAGGAGGTGGAGGGCTCCTGCCAAGAGGAGGTGGAGGGCTCCGGCCAAGAGGAGGTGGAGGGCTCCGGCCAAGAGGAGGTGGAGGGCTCGGGTCAAGAGGAGGTGGAGGTGGATGGCTCCGGCCAAGAGGAGGTGGAGGGCTCCTGCCAAGAGGAGGTGGAGGGCTCCTGCCAAGAGGAGGTGGAGGGCTCCTGCCAAGAGGAGGTGAAGGGCTCCGGCCAAGAGGAGGTGGAGGGCTCCGGCCAAGAGGAGGTGGTAGTAATGGGCTCCGGCCAAGAGGAGGAGGTGGGCTCTTGCCAAGAGGAGGTGGAGGACTACGGCCAAGATGAGGTTGAGGGCTCCGGCCAAGGGGAGGAGGTTGAGGGCTCCGGCCTGGAGGTGGAGGGCTCTGGCGTGGATGGCTCCGGCCTGGATGTGGAGGGCTCCGGCCTAGAGGAGGAGGTGAAGGGCTCCGGCCTAGAGGAGGAGGAGGGCTCCGGCCTGGAGGAGGAGGTAGAGGGGTCCGGCCAAGAGGAGGTGGAGGTGGAAGGCTCTGGCCAAGAGGAGGTGGGGGGGTCCGGCCATGAGGAGGTGGAGGGCTCCGGCCAAGAGGAGGTGGAAGTGGAGTGCTCCAGCCAAGATGAGGTGGAGGGCTCCAGCCAAGAGAAGGTGGAGGTGGAAGGCTCCGGCCAAGAGGAGGTGGAGGGCTCCGGCCAAGAGGAGGTGGAGGGCTCCGGCCAAGAGGAGGTGGAGGGCTCTGGCCAATAGGAGGTGGAGGGCTCTGGCCAAGAGGAGGTGGAGGGCTCGGGCCAAGAGGAGGTGGAGGTGGATGGCTCCGGCCAAGAGGAGGTGGAGGGCTCCGGCCAAGAGGAGGTGGAAGTGGAGGGTTGCGGCCAAGAGGAGGTGGAGGGCTTTGGCCAAGAGGAAGTGGAGGCCTCTGGCCAAGAGGAGGTGGAGGGCTACCACCAAGAGGAGGTGGAGGGCTCCGGCCAAGAGGAGGTGAAGGGCTCAGGCCAAGGAGGGCTCCGGCCAAGAGGAGGTGGAGGGCTCCGGCCAAGAGGAGGTGGAGGGCTCCGGCCAAGAGGAGGCGGAGGGCTGCGGCCAAGAGGAGTTGGAGGGCCCCGGCCAAGAGTAGGTCTCTTGGAGGGCTTTGGCCTAGAGGATGAGGTGGAAGGCTCCGTCCTGGAGGTGGAGGGCTCCGGCCAAGAAGAGGTGGAGGTGGAGGGCTCCAGGCCAGGAGGAGGTGGAGGGCTCCGGCCAAGAGGAGGTGGGGGGCTCTGGCCAAGAGGAGGTGGGGGGCTCTGGCCAAGAGGAGGTAGAGGACTCCGGCCAAGAGGTGGTGGAGGGCTCCGGCCAAGAGGAGGAGGTGGAGGGCTCTGGCCATGTGGCGGTGGAGGGTTCTGGCCAAGAGGAGGAGGAGGGCTCCGGCCACGGGGAGGTGGTGGGCTCCAGCCAAGAGGAGGTGGAGGGCTTCGGCCAAGAGGAGGAGGTTGAGTGCTCCGGCCTGGATGTGGAGGGCTCCGGCCAAGAGGAGGTGGAGGGCTCCGGCCAAGAGGGGGTGGAGGGCTCCGGCCAAGAGCTGGAGGGCTCCGGCCAAGAGGAGGTGGAGGTGGAAGGCTCTGGACAAGAGGAGGTAGAGAGCTCCGGCCAAGTGGTGGTGGAGGGCTCTGGCCAAGAGGAGGTGGAGGGCTCCGGCCAGGTGGAGGGCTCCGGCCAAGATGAGATGGAGGGCTCCGGCCAAGAGGAGGTGGAGGGCTCCGGTCAAGAGGAGGTGGAGGTGTAGGGCTCCGGCCAAGAGGAGGAGGTGGAGGGCATCCGGCCTAGATGAGGAGGTGTAGGGCTCTGGCCAAGAGGAGGTGGTGGAGGGCTCCGGCCAAGAGGAGGTGGTGGAGGGCTCCGGCCAAGAGGAGGTGGAGGAGGAGGGCTCCGGCCAAGAGGAGGTAGAGGTCTCTGGCCAAGAAGTGGAGGTGTAGGGCTCGGGCCAAGAGGAGGAGGTGGAGGGCATCGGGCCTAGATGAGGAGGTGGAGGGCTCTGGCCAAGAGGAGGAGGTGGAGGTCATCCGGCCTAGATGAGGTGGTGGAGGGCTCTGGCCAAGAGGAGGTGGTGGAGGGCTCCGGCCAAGAGGAGGTGGAGGAGGAGGGCTCCGGCCAAGAGGAGGTGGAGGTCTCTGGCCAAGAAGTGGAGGTGGAGGGCTTCGGCCATGAGGAGGTGTATGGCTCTGGCCAAGAGGAGGTGGAGGGCTCCGGACAAGAGGAGATTGAGGTTGAGGGCTCCGGCCAAGAGGAGGTGGAGGGCTACGACCAAGAGGAGGAGGTGGAGAGCTCCGGCCATGTGGAGGTGGAGGGTTCTGGTCAAGAGGAGGTGGTGGGCTCCAGCCAAGAGGAGGTGGAGGGCTTCGGCCAAGAGGAGGTGTTGGAGGGTTCCGACCAAGAGGAGGTGGAGGGCTCCGGCCAGGTGGAGGGCTCCGGCCAAGAGGGGGTGGAGGGCTCCGGCCAAGAGGAGGCGGTAGGCTCCAGCCAAGAGGAGGTGGAGGTGGAGGGCTCCGGCCAAGAGGAGGTGGAGGGATCCGGCCAAGTGGGGGTGGATGGCTCCGGCCAAGAGGTGTTGGGCTCCAGCCAAGAGAAGGTGGAGAGCTCCAGCCAAGAGGAGGTGGAAGTGGAGGGCTCCGGCCAAGAGGAGGTGGAGGTGGAAGGCTCCGGCCAAGAGGAGGTGGAAGGCTCTGGCCAAGAGGAGGTGGAGGGCTCTGGCCAAGAGGAGGTGGAGGGCTCTGGCCAGGAGGAGGGCTCTGGCCAAGAGGAGGTGAAGTGCTTTGGCCAAGAGGAGGTGGAGGGCTCCGGCCAAGAGGAGGTGGAGGGCTCCGGCCAAGAGGATGTGGAGGGCTCCGGCCAAGAGGAGGTGGAAATGTAGGGTTCCGGCCAAGAGGAGGTGGAGGGCTTTGCCAAGAGGAAGTGGAGGGCTCTGGCCAAGAGGATGTGGAGGGCTCCCACCAAGAGGATGTGGAGGGCTCCGGCCAAGAGCAGGTGGAGGGCTCAGGCCAAGGAGGGCTCCGGCCAAGAAGAGTTGGAGGGCTCTGGCCAAGAGGAGATTGAGATGGAGGGCTCAGGCCAAGAGGAGGTGGAGGACTCTGGCCAGGTGGAGGTGGAGGGCTCCGGCCAAGAGGATGTGGAGGGCCCCGGCCAAGAGGAGGTGGATGACTAAGAGGAGGTGGAGGGCTCCGGCCAAGAGGAGGTGGACGACCAAGAGGAGGTGGAGGGCTCCGGCCAAAAGGAGGCGGAGGGCTGCGGCCAAGAGGAGTTGGAGGGCTCTGGCCAAGAGGAGGTCTCTTGGAGGGCTTTGGCCTAGAGGATGAGGTGGAGGGCTCCGTCCTGGAGGTGGAGGGCTACGGCCAAGAGGAGGAGGTGGAGGGCTCCGGCCATGTGGATGTGGAGGGTTCTGGCCAAGAGCAGGAGGGCTCCGGCCAGGTGGAGGTGGAGGGCTCAGGCCAAGAGGATGTGGAGGACTCCAGCCAAGAGGAGGTGGAGGGCTTCGGCCAAGAGGAGGTGGTGGAGGGATCCGGCCAAGTGGGGGTGGAGGGCTCCGGCCAAGAGGTGTTGGGCTCCGGCCAAGAGGAGGTGGAGAGCTCCAGCCAAGAGGAGGTGGAAGTGGAGGGCTCCGGCCAAGAGGAGGTGGAGGTGGAAGGCTCCTGCCAAGAGGAGGTGGAAATCTCCGGCCAAGAGGAGGTGGAGGGCTCTGGCCAAGAGGAGGTGAAGTGCTTTGGCCAAGATGAGGTGGAGGGCTCCGGCCAAGAGGAGGTGGAGGGCTCCGGCCAAGAAGAGGTGGAGGGCTCCGGCCAAGAAGAGGTGGAGGTGTAGGGCTCCGGCCAAGAGGAGGTGAAGGGCTCCGGCCATGAGCAGGAGGTGGAGGGCATCCGGCCTAGATGAGTAGGTGGAGGGCTCTGGCCAAGAGGAGGTGGTGGAGGGCTCCGGCCAAGAGGAGGTGGAGGAGGAGGGCTCCGGCAAAGAGGAGGTGGAGGTCTCTGACCAAGAAGTGGAGGTGGAGGGCCAGGGGAATCCGACTGTTTAATTAAAACAAAGCATCGCGAAGGCCCGTGGCGGGTGTTGACGCGATGTGATTTCTGCCCAGTGCTCTGAATGTCAAAGTGAAGAAATTCAATGAAGCGCGGGTAAACGGCGGGGGTAACTATGACTCTCTTAACGGCTGATATGAATGGTGTCAGTTGGTCATAGTGACCTGAACCTCCTCGTGGTCCCGCTGGAAACATACGGATTTGGCTGGCCAAATCCGTGTGGCTAATTCAGGTATCTGGTTTGGCAAGTGCTTACGGTCAAATCAGTAAATTGTAGAAAAATCCATTCAAAACAAAACTTTACCATGTGTTCTTTGATGGGACACAACGCCACTAAGGTAGAATGGCTAAAAATACTCCCCGTCAGGTGGCTTAAGGAAACGGCCCCGGATGAAAAATCATTAAGTTTCCTATTTGATTGGGTAGCCAGCAGCAAGGCACTCTCGAACAGTAAAGCAGCAACAGACCGTACTCAAAACATAGACTATCAGGATGGATACGTACCAGACAACACCACCCTCAATGAGATGATCTCAGAATACCCCTGGTATTCAACAACTCAACCATGAGTGAACAACAGAAAGAAAACAGCACTAAAGACAAACTAAAATCTCTACCAGAATGCTATACAGACACGAGCATCAACAAACCCAAGGAAAAAGCAAAGAATAATCAAATCATACTACAATATCCATGCAACAACCTAAGTTGCCAAACCTGTCAAGAAGGTTTCAACTCATTCAAACAATTCTATCAACATCAGATTATCAAACACAAAACCAATACAATAATATGCCAATGCAACAAATGTGGCAAAACCGGTCCATACCATAATATGGCTTGTCATTACCCGAAATGTCAAGGTAAGGCACCAAAGATTGGAGCTCTCAAGTGCCCATCTTGTGAAATGACCTTCGACTCAAAGATCGGTGTATCCCAGCACATGAGACATGTTCACCCGAACGATAGAAATAAAGTCATCATAGGGATGAAAGCACCAAGTAGGAAAAACCAAGTCTGGTCAGAGGGCGAAACACAATGCCTAAGATCCCTAGAAATCAAACACAAGGGAGAAAGACAAATTAACGCATTAATAGCCATAGAACTTCCGAACAAGACAAACAAATTGCGGACAAAAGAAGAGAGATGAGAAAGACCGAAGCAAAAGAAAAGAAAGAGAAGCGACAAGGTCCACAAAGGAAGAAACAACAACATACCCAGAAAGCGTCAACGAACAACCAACAAGCACCGAAATCGAAGAAAAAAGAGGATGCAGCGTGACGATAAAGTCATCAAGGAAAATCAAAAAGGTGTTCAACAACATCAACGAAGTTGAAAAGTGGTTGGCACAGACAGTTAACACAATCATGAAGGAAAACCAAAGCCTAGATGTTAACCAAGAAATGGAAGCGGCAATCATCAAAGTCAACGAATCCTTCGACAAACCAGCTCCAATAAAGACAAACAAACAAGGATCAGCTAAACCCACCACCCCACCAAACCACAAAGGCAACAGCATCTATGCCAAAAAGAAAGCCGAATTCAATACATATCAAACACTATTCAAAAAAGATAAGAAAAAACTTGCCAGGATAATAACCAACAACGACATCGATGGTAGCTGCTAAATAGAAATCGAAAATATTGAACAGTACTACCGAGAAATCTTCGAGGTCAATCCCTCCAACAAAACCCCAAAATTCAACGGAACAAAATCAGCCATCAACAAGGAAGGTAACAGCAAGCTGATGGCACCCATAACAGTTGAAGTGAAAAAGGCTTTAAAAAGCACTAAATCCACTTCGGCACCGGGCCCCGATAAAATAAAAATCACAGACCTCACATCAATTTTCAATAAAAATAATCAGCTAATGGCGGACATTTTCAACATTTGGTTGAAAACTAGGAAAATTCCAGGCTGTATTAAAAACAATAAAACAATCCTGCTTCCTAAATCAAATGACCCAGAGAAACTGAAGAACATAACCAACTGGAGACCAATAACCATCGGATCAGTTTGGTTACGAACATTCTCCAAAATTCTAACAGACCGACTGAGCTCAACGGTTAATCTTGACGACAGACAGAAAGGCTTTTGCCCAATGCCAGGATGTCAAGAAAACACCGCAATCTTGAACAATATCATCAAGGGAGCCAGGAGGAATAAGGACAATCTGGGAGTTATATTTATCGACCTGCAGAAGGCATTTGACACCGTATCCCACATACATGTACTGTATGGGAAAGCCTCAAAAGACACAATATTTGCAAAGACTTCATTGGAATTATAAAAGAATGTTATAATGGAGCAACCACCACAATTAAAAACACAACCAAAGAGGCGCATGCGCGAAGGCTAAGGGAATGGATGCGTGAGTGAAGAGCTCCTTCCCCCTCGCCAGATTAGAAGCAATTAAAGTGCACTCAAACTAGCGTGAACATTACAGAAATGGACTAATTCACGATAAGAACATACAGAGATGCAAGCCAAAACAAAAGCGGGCAAAACCAAGGCAGTTCTCACTACCTACTTCAATAAAACTGACCCGGCCCGCACCCACAGAATGGGACCCTCACCACCGCATGTCAGCTCTGAGTCTGAGGATGATCCGCCTATGGAACAATCGGAACCCCGGTCCACGGAAGCTATGACATGCAGGATCATGAGAGAGTTCTGCGATGAACTAAAATCACACATGCATTCTGAACTCTCTGAGCTTCGCAGAGACATTGCTGGAATTGGCGCCAGAACCAACGAAATAGAGACCCGGCTAGACTCAACGATAAAGGCGGTCCGCAAAACTGAAAAAGTGACCACAAACTTGCAGGCACAAATAAATGAACTCGCGCTTAAACAAGAAGATGTTGTTGCGCCGGTCGCGATTTTCAGCATCAGGGGGAGAGATGTCCCTGAGGAGATCACTGATCCTGAGGAGTTCCTCACAAAATGGCTGACAAGCCTGTTCCCGGATAGGCCTGAGGCGGATCTCCATCTTGACAGATGCCACAGGGCCCTCAGGTCCAAGTCCCAGCCGAACGACCCCCAAGAGACATCATCGCACGGCTGCACTTTTTTAGAATTAAAGAAGCAGTCTGCCAAATCGCACGCGCAAAGGGGTCTGTGGAGTTTGAGGGGATCAAACTCCTGATATTCCAGGACCTTTCACCAACTACTCTACTTAAGCGCAAAGCCATTGCTCCGGTCACCAGACTCCTCCGAGACAAGGGGATCAGGTACCGTTGGGTATTCCCCTTCGGTCTCCAGGTCCTAAAGAATGGGGCTGCACACACACTACGCACTCCTGAAGACCAAGACCGCTTTCTACTGAAGCTGGGCCTGAAGGAACAAACCACGCACCTGCAAGTCGCAGAAGCAGCCTCCCCGGAGCCGGTCTGGAGCCGAGTGACTCGCCAACGCAGCAAGTCACGGGACATGGCTCTTAATTGATGTCCGGCAAAAGCCAGTTAAGCCTTAAAGCGGCAAGACCACTGGACTGTTCGTTTGTCCATCTACGTTGTCTATAAAGTTGGGACATTCAAAGGTTTGGTCTGAGACGGCGGCCATCTTGCTACTCCCGCGGACGCGCCCTGCACTCGGAAGCGGCCAGCAGCCATCTTGAAGAGTTCAAGCGGCACTGCAGAGGAGGGAGACCCAGACGGAGGGGGGCCCCCTCCACTCCCTACAGGGGACACATTAAAGAGTCCTGATATATGCGGCTGACACGGCTGGCGGCCGCTTCTTCCCCCACATCCATGCTCAATTCACCCCTCGTTGTGGGTAGCTGAACCTGCGGCGTCACGTAGGCGCCATCACAGAGGACTCCCCATTAGTCCCGAGGGGAAAGTGCACACTCATGGGCATATATACACCAAACACCCGAAAGGGTGTGGGGGAGGGAGGGGTGGGTCAGTGTGTATCGGAGAGGGCCAAGCGGGGTGGGGGCGACGGGGCAAGGGGTATGACCGCCATTACATAGAAAGAGAGACACAGGTCGCTCCCGCCCCCTACCTCCTGTATTTTATACATAAGGTGTGATATCTGAGGGAGACAGGTAAAGGAGGGGCTGTGAGCTAAAAGTGCTAACTATTGATCTCTCCATTATCAATGCCCTTTTTAGCATGGCAATAACATTGATCCCACATTTGGGACCTCCCTAGTATAAATCCCCCCCTGTGAGGAGCTGCTCTCCTGGCAAGTGGCTGTCCCTTTAATCCAGACATCCACCGTCGCGTCCGCCCGGCTGTTCTCTGGTTTACCTTGTCCCCAAAATCAACAGCTCAAAAGGTCCGTGATTACACATATCACTGTTACAAAAAAAAAAATGTTATACAAAGTTCACACTAGTTATATTATCTACAAAAGTCGAGGGGGAGTCTTCTCCCTTCCCTGGCTATCGTCATGAAGCCGACATGGCATGTCCTATCTTATTCTAGGACACGCCACAAAGTCCTCTGGGAGGAGTATGCCCCAATCATAAGGGGCAACTGCACAGGCTGTGCAGATAATTGCTGGCAATTTGCCCTCCCAAAGGCAAGAGACCCACAAGGGTCTTTGACCCTCATTGGTTCTCCACTGTTGTTTATGTTAATGTTTTTTGTTTCCTTCCCTCTCCCTCCCCTCCCCACCGGATTGCCGCGACATCTGACCGAAATCATTGACTGTCTCAGCAACGCACTCACTCCAAAGACACTGGATGTGCAGGTACAACACTCCACCACTCTGTATAACACACAGATCCCACTTACACTAGCCCTCCAAAACATCTTGCCATGGGGTTGACTATATTATCTCACAATGTAAAAGGCCTCAATAGCCCAAACAAAAGAAAGGTAGCCTGCACTATCAAAGAAGGCAGGCGGATATTATCCTAATCCAAGAAACACACTTTAGCTCTAAGAACACACCAAAATACCTGGACAAACACTTCCGACAATTTTATACCTCCTCTTCTTCTACAAAAAAACAAGGAGTAGCCATCATCTTTCACAATAAATGCCCTTTCCATCTAGAGAAAACCCTCAAAGATAAGGAAGGCAGATACCTAATCCTAGTAGGCACTCTAAATAATCAACCACTTACATTGGCAACATTGTATGCCCCCAATAACCAGGAGCCACAATTCTTTACGACCTTTTTCAACAAACTGCATACAATTGCCAAAGTTCCCATAATAGTAGCAGGAGACTTTAACCTAGCTCTAAATCCCAATCTCGATAGATCACACCAAACTCAGCGTTACCCAAAGGCTATCCCAAAGGCCCTACGTAGTGGTTTAGCAAAAAAACAACTGTTAGACATATGGCGGGAACAACACCCCCATGACAGGGATTATACCTTCTTCTCCCATCCGCATTCAACTTATAGCAGAATCGATTACTTCTTTATCTCTAGCAGACTGGTTCCGCAGATCTCCCATACAGGGATCCATGATATTTCATGGTCAGATCATGCGCCTACAGAGCTACGGTGCACCCAGCTAATTCTGGACAGACCTAGAGCAAACTGGAAACTTAATGAAGCCCTATTAAAAAACCCTTTCACCGCCCAATTAGTAGCCAACGAAATAGATCAATTTTTCCAATTGAACCACGGTTCAGGAGACTCTTATCTATCCCTATGAGAGGCTCATAAAGCCACGCTCAGGGGCATACTAATTAGTATAGCGTCTAGAAAGAAAAGAGAACGTGAATACAAATTAAATTCACTACAATCTAAATTGAAAACCCTAGAGGACAAACAAACAATCCAATAACCCCAACCTACTCAAACCAATAAGAGATGCCAAAATAGAACTAAATCTTCTATTAACATCCCAGGCGGATATTTCCCTGAATTGGTCAAAGAGGAAATTTTTCGATAAAGCAAATAAGCCAGATACTATGCTCGCCAACAAACTGAGACACAGACCCCCTAATTATAGTATACAAGCCATTAAAAGATCCTCAGGCTCTATCTCTGGCAATCCATCTGTAATTGTAGATGAATTCAAGTCATTCTATGAGAAATTATATAATGGGGATAAAATAGTACATAACCAGAATACCGAACGATCTCGTGAGTCATTTCTCTCGAGCTCAAAGCTGCCAAAGCTGACGGAAGAGGAGAGAGGGCGACTGAGTCTTGATTTTACCATGGAAGAGCTAGATCTAGTTATAGACAACCTTAAGACCTCGAAGGCCCCGGGGCCAGATGGCTTCTCGGGCCTCTATTATAAGAAATTCAGCAAAATTTTGGCCCCATACCTGCTCAAAATGTTTAACGCGGTTTTAGCAGGTCAACCCTTCCCCGAAAACATGCTCCAAGCGTCAATCTCTGTAATTCATAAATCTGGCAAAGACCCATTAGATTGTAAAAGCTACAGACCTATCGCTTATCAACACGGATATCAAAATCTATGCTAAATTGATTGCCAATAGATTAAGTCAGATCCTACCTAGACTAATACACCCAGATCAAGTCGGCTTCATTAAGGATAGACAAGCGGGAGATAATATCCGACGAATCATTGATCTGCTAGAAATAGCCAAATCACAATAAGTAAAAATTATGGTGTTAAGTCTAGATGCAGAAAAGGCCTTTGATAGGATCGACTGGGCATACCTAAAAGCTACAGTACCGACATATCTTATTGCAACAAATACCGGCGGCATGCCGGGATCTGCCCCAGCTGCCGCCAGTAATGCACGCGCGCCGCCGCGTTCCCCCACTCACCCCCCCTCCTCATCGCGCGCAATTTGCACACCTTTCCAGACCCCTGTACCCCTTCTGCTCTGCCCCTCTGCTTCCCCGAACCCCCGCTTACCTTAATTTGATGTCCAGGGGTGTCGGGGAAGCCTGGGGAAGCCGGGGAAGACGGGGAAGCCGGGCGCGCATGTGACTGTGACGTCACAGTGCGCCGCCACGCGCCGCGGCTACCCGCTTCCCAGCCTCATACAGCCAGCGGCATTTGCTCGAATAAGAGCTGCCGCTGCTGTACACTTGGAGCATTTGGTTACGAGAACAAATTAATATCAGCTATTATGGCGCTGTACACTGGTCCGACAGCCAAAGTGATGCACCAAGGCTACCCCTCGGACATATTTAAGATCAAGAGTGGCACGAGACAGGGTTGCCCCCTCTCGCCCTTACTCTTTGCCATGTGCATGGAGCCTTTAGCGGCACATGTGAGAGAGAACCCGGATATTTCCGGTCTCAAAGTAGATAACCAATCCCACAAAATGGCCCTCTATGCTGATGATGTGCTAATGGTCTTGTCAAAACCACTCACCTCCCTAACCTCTTCAGCCTATTAGATAAGTTCAACAAAATTTCAGGATTTAAAATAAACCAGTCAAAGTCAGAAGCCCTGAACGTTACCATTCCAAAACCAGAAGAAAAACTGATCTCTTTAAACTTCAACTTTCGCTGGCAGCCTAAGGCGATCAAATACTTAAGGGTACAGCTAAACCCCGTTATAACGCGGGTCTCGGGGTCCACCCCGAGACCACCGCGTTACTAACGGGGTCGCGGAAAAAAAAATGGCCGCCGCGCTTTAGCGCATATTCATCCCGCGGGACAGGAGATGGGAGCGGGCATGTCCCTCCTGTCCCCGCTTCCCCCTGTCACCGCGGGACAGCCCGCGGGGCAGGAGATGGGAGCGGGGATGTCCCTCAGGTCGCCGCTTACCTCAGATCCCGCTGCCTGCATGGAGGTGGTAGCGGGGGGTTTCTTCTCCCCACCGCTGTCCCTGGCGCTCCCGCTGCCTGCGCGGGAGGAGGGGGGGGGGGGGAGCGGGTGGTGGTGCTGGTCGCGGCCTTTCCTCTGCTCCGACCCCACCCCCCGTCTGTGTAGAGTCACTTGAGAGAGCTTTGGAGACAGGTAAGCAGTCTCCGGAAGACCGCTAACCCCCCCCCCCCCCCGCCGCAGCACAGGGCCCTCGCGTGTGTGTAAGTGTCTGTGAGTGTGTGTAAGTGTCTGAGTGTGTGTGTAAGTAAGTGTAAGAGCCGGAGCGGGAGGTGTGAGGTTTGACAGGGAGGGGGGGCGTGGCTTGAGCGGGGGGACCCGCTACTCTCCCCCCCCTCCCTCCACGGACTGCAGGAGGGAGCTGCTACTCTCCCCCCCCCCCTCCCTACACAGGCTGCAGGAGGGACCCGCTACTCTCCCCCCCCTCCCCGGACTGCAGGAGGGAGCTGCTACTCTCCCCCCCCCTCCCCGGACTGCAGGAGGGAGCTGATATTCTCCCCCTCCCTCCACTGGCTGCAGGAGGGACCCGACCCGCTACTCTCCCCCCCCCCCTCCCTCCACGGACTCGGGCTGGAGCACTCATACATACACACATACACACACACACAGGCACTCACACACACACACGCGCGCACACACATGCAGGCACTCACGCACACACACACACAGACAGGCACTCGCACTCACACACACAGACCGCTAACCCCCCCCCCCCGCCGCAGTACAGGGCCCGCCGTAGCCGCAGCGCAGGGCCCCGCCACCCCCCCAACCCCCACAGCACAATGACTTCCCACCCCCTTAACTTTGTGAAACAAAAGTTACAAGACGTTGTACAGGCAAAATACATCTGTTAAAGTGCAGTTGTCTGTTTATTTCTATATAATAATTGTGTGCAGTGTGTGTGCAGTGTGTGTGCAGTGTGTCAGTGTGTGCAGTGTGAGCAATGAGGAGTGTGTGTGCAGTGTGTGCAGTGTGTGCAGTGTGAGCAATGAGCAGTGTGTGTGCAGTGTCAGTGTGTGCAGTGTGAGCAATGAGCAGTGTGTGTGCAGTGTGCAGTGTGTGTGCAGTGTGTCCAATGAGCAGTGTGTGTGCAGTGTGCAGTGTGTGCAGTGTGTGCAGTGTGTGCAATGAGCAGTGTGTGTGCAGTGTGTCAGTGTGTGCAGTGTGAGCAATGAGCAGTGTGTGTGCAGTGTGTGTGCAGTGTCAGTGTGTGCAGTGTGTGTGCAGTGTGTGTGCAGTGTGTGTGCAGTGTGTCAGTGTGAGCAATGAGCAGTGTGTGTGCAATGTGCAGTGTGTGTGCAGTGTGGCAGTGTGAGCAATGAGCAGTGTGTGTGCAGTGAGTGTGTGCAGTGTGTGCAGTGTGCAAAAAAAAAATAATGAAAAAAATGTTTTTTTTTTTTTTTTTTTTTTTAAACGGGAGCCACGGGAAAACCGCGTTATAACCGAATCGCGGTATAACGAGGCGCGTTATAACGGGGTTTAGCTGTATTTGTTACAAGTGAATATAAATCAATTTATAAAGCAAATTATCCCAAATTAATTAAAACACTGATGGAGGATATAATAAAGTGGGCGAAATTCAATATCTCTTGTATAGGAAAAATATATAGCATAAAAATGAATATTCTCCCATGCATCTTATACTTATTCCAAACCCTCCCAGTGCCGTTAAATTTGAAGGAAATTAGAGATCTACAATCCGCCATTTTTACATTTATATGGGGGGGCAAAAAACCTAGAATATCTAATCAGACCCTAATGAAACACCCAACAGAAGGGGGCTTAGCAGTACCTTGCTTAATTTCATACTATCGAGCGGCCCAATTATGTCAACTCTCCCAATGGCAAACAAACCCTGATTTGAAGCGATGGGTCGCATTGGAAAGCAAAGCTTGTTCCCCATTGGAACTAGGCAACCTATTATGGACCCCAAAAATAGCAAGAAAATCCGCTATACAGCAGCCGCTATCCTCAATGACCAATTCATTAGCAATCTGGGATGTTACCAAATTTAGATGCGGACTTACGTCCAAACGAACCCTGATGACACCCCTATGGGGTAACCCACACTTTGCTCCGGGTATGCCTAGCGCTAACTTTCAAATTTGGAAACAACATAATATTCTGAGACTACAAGATCTGGTGGTAGACAACAAACTCATATCATTTGCACAAATTAGAGAAGAGAAAAATATCCCACATTCAGAATTTTATAGATACCTCCAGATCAGAGCCTTCTACAATAATTCAACCCCATACCCACCTTTGACAACATTCGAAAAGCTCTGTCTGAATGAGACTAATACGAAGGGACTCACATCGCAGATATATAGAGAAGTGATCGGTTCTGGAATTAAAGTCACCCACAAACTAGGTTACATGCTAAAATGGGAAACAGACTTAGGGGAGACCCTAGATTTAGAGGAGTGGACCCAAATAGCAACAGCAGCTGCTAAGAGCTCGATTTGCACAACATTAAAGGAGAACG